>NW_027192148.1:352209-518025 GCF_041956525.1 Rhizomucor pusillus
GCTAAGGGGTGATTCCTATTTGATAATCGTAGTGGTCAACATCTGAACTGAGCCAATGGCCTCTCCTAGAAGCGTTTTCTAAAAGGCTCCAAATGCATTTCTAAGCGCAAAGCTGGGGACGCTTCTCATAAAGATGTATCCGGCGATAACTATTATGTCTATTTTTTTACAGTAATTCTAAAATGGGCTGCTATTGGCGCAAAATCAGTAAGAGCACAGCGCAAAACAATGTCTCCACTAGCGCAAAGTATTAGGAAAAAAATCCTGTAAATATTTGACATGATAATACTAGTGAATGCGCATTGACGTTGGTGAGTCGATACAGTGCAATGCTGCTGGGAGCAGACTCTTTCTAATGTTTTGACTTTTGTGCCCACATAAACCCGTTGCAGCTTGCTTTCGAGGCGCAATGCCGTGGTATCGAGATTTAAACCGGCTTTGGAATCAGTATGGCCTTGAGCGGAGAGCTGAAGGTGCTGTCATCTACTGATATATGTTATCTGACGTCGTAGCAGTTCCTTGCAAATGGTATTTTATCTATCAAGTGCTTCTCCTGGGCATGCATTTTGGTTGTCCAATGGCTAATTCTCTAAAGTCGCTATGTTCTTTTTTTTTGTCATCTTCTTGTGTACAATCGTCTTAACACCATTTCTTGTTTCTCTTCAAAGGTGATATGTTTATTAGCTTAGTTTACTGCAAAAAACATAAGTGATACCTAGTACATGGTTTTGCTCCGGATTAACTTCCCGGTGCAAGTACCAGGCATGTCTATGCAGGAACAGGCAGCAAAGTGCCTTGGCTTTCCTTGCTTTCTCCAATCAACTTCTCTTGCACTCGGGCGTGTGTGGCTTTTTGGTTCATGCCTGGATTCCCTTTTTTGTAAAAAGAGGGTAAATAAAAGATTTGCGGGTGGCAAAGTCAGTTGATCCTTCCTTTCTACTCAGAGTCTATATTAGACCTATCAACATGAGGTGAGTGTTCGTTCAAACAGGGCTACTCGGGGTAAGGAGAGAGAGGGAGATTTGAAGACCGTTTGGAAACGAGCGGGATGATTCGTCATTGTTCAGGGATGTGCAGCAGAACAGGGTCGCTAACAGAATTTGTGCATCTATTACAGTGAACCTTTGCAAGAAGTTAACGACCACGAGATCGAGGTTTGTGTCGTCTAAAGAACCAATGAAAAGGGGCTCAAAACTAAAACTTGTTGCTATTATAGTCCAACTGGGAGGAAGTTGTCGACAACTTTGACAACATGAACCTCAAGACCGAACTTCTCCGTGGTGTCTATGCCTACGGGTAGGTAGCAAAAAAGAAAAAAAGTAGGGCAAAAGATTTGTAGTAGATCTGATGGATACGCATAGTTTTGAGCGTCCTTCCGCTATTCAGCAGCGTGCCATCATGCCCGTCATCAAGGGCCACGATGTCATTGCCCAGGCCCAGTCTGGTACCGGCAAGACCGCTACCTTCTCGATCTCTATCTTGCAGTCGATCGACACCAACATCAAGGAGACTCAGGCTTTAATCCTTGCTCCTACCCGTGAGTTGGCCCTTCAAATCCAAAAGGTCGTCCTTGCTCTCGGTGACTTTATGGGCATTGAGTGCCATGCCTGCATTGGTGGTACTAACGTCCGTGAGGATATCGCCAAACTCCAATCCGGTTGCCACGTTGTCGTTGGTACTCCCGGTCGTGTCTTTGACATGATCCACAACCGTCGTGCTTTCAAAACCGACGCTGTCAAGTTATTCGTTCTCGATGAAGCCGATGAAATGCTGTCCCGTGGTTTCAAGGAGCAGATCTATGATGTCTTCCAGCTCCTCCCCGGCAGTACCCAGGTTGTCTTGCTTTCCGCCACCATGCCCTCTGATGTGCTCGAGGTCACCACCAAATTCATGCGCAACCCCGTCCGTATTTTGGTCAAGCGTGATGAATTGACCCTTGAAGGTATTAAGCAGTTCTACATTGCAGTCGACAAGGAAGAGTGGAAGCTCGATACCCTCTGCGATTTGTACGAAACTGTGACCATCACCCAGGCTGTCATCTTCTGCAACACCCGCAGAAAGGTCGACTGGCTCACCGACAAGCTTCACGCTCGTGAATTCACTGTCTCTGCCATGCACGGTGACATGGACCAAGCTCAGCGTGATGTTATCATGAAGGAATTCCGCTCCGGCTCTTCTCGTGTCCTCATTACCACCGACTTGTTGGCTCGTGGTATCGATGTCCAGCAAGTCTCCCTCGTCATCAACTACGATCTTCCCTCCAACCGCGAAAACTACATTCACAGAATTGGTCGTGGTGGTCGTTTCGGTCGTAAGGGTGTTGCTATCAACTTTGTCACCAACGAAGATGTCCGCATGATGAGAGTAAGTTCTTTTTTAATATACTTGTTATACGCCCGTTGGATCGTAAAATATTTACATTTGTTGCTTCTTTTAGGACATTGAACAATTCTACAACACTCAAATTGAGGAGATGCCCATGAACGTTGCTGACCTTATCTAGATTCTCTCTAATGCATTTCCCCCCATCCATTCGTCACAAGATGTAAAAAGAAAAACGTGTCTTCTAAAAAATATAAGATTTTTGGGGCTGTCGCTCTCGATACATTTAATGAATCTTTTCACTTGTTTTCGTCTAAGCATTCCACTTTATCTGTTAGTGCTGTTGACTTGTTTCTGGTTTTGAGTCTTGAATCGGTGATTGACCTAAGTTCACAAGTAAATCCTCATGCTGCTGCTGCTGCTGTCGTTGAGCATGCATGCTAACTCACCTGATGCGCCTGTCGATCCACCTGCGCTGGATGGCGGGCCTTGCCGCGAAGGTAAATGCGATTGCTGTGGATATGGGTGTTGCGCGGCAAACTGCTGAAGCTGCAATTGATACTGCTGCATTTGCTCCGGTGTTAACTAGTCAACAATGGACAGGTTAATCAATCCCATGCACTAATCTTATAGTCGCTACAATGCTTATGTACCTGCGATAATTGTGGGTAGTATGCGGCAGGATCAATTTGCTGTAAACGCCGATAGCGTGAATTTAGATCATGTACATATGCCTCAATCATATCTGCTTTTCATACCTGAGCAGATGCATACTGTGGTACATTGCTTTGCTGATAATAATTCGTGTATGCGCTTTGATCGTAAACTGTTGAACTTGACTGCTCCGAGGAGATGGTCAATGATTTTCTTTACATCAAACATCGTGTCGTGTTATCTACCTTTGCTGCTTCTTCGCGAGGGACGATGTCGATCAAAAAATCACACATATCCGTCTTTGAAATGGCAGTTGCAATATCTGATCGCTGCAGTGTACGACGTTTGTTTTCCTCAGCGTGTACCCTTTTCGTTTTTTTCCAGATTTAGAACAAAGAGATCAAGCGTTGATGGCAAACCGCTTAATTACCAGGCTCGCTTTGTCAACTCGGTGATGAAAATCTCGCATCCTTTTGCAAAAAGAATAGGTGCTTCGGCGCTTATCATCTAGTGATTATTGTGTGTAAGAACAGATAAAAAAGGAGGGTGCGCGCGCGAGTCGCGAGTGTGTGGTACAAGAATATATATACCTTGACGTCCTGGTCTGTCTTCATGACCTTTTTGATCCGTGCAAGTGGTAAAGGATGATTCTTAAAGTCTGACTCGAATGCCTCGGCTGCTGCCAGTTGCTCCTGCCAGAATTTGCCCAGATCGAAGACCGGGTGTGCACCAGGCGCAGTGCCGGCACTGGCAGCAACTGCAGCGGCCATGGCTGCGGCGGATGGTCCTTGCTGTTGGTGGTGGTGGCCAGCGTGGTGCAGTAAACTGGATGCTTCTGTTGAGGTCTGTTGCGGGGTGGCTGCGGCTGCGGCTGCGGCTGCGTACTTGGTTGGATCGCCGTGTGGATTACTGGAAGGTTGCTGCGACATTATGTTGCAAGAGACAAACACGACAGGCGGCGCGTGCGCGGGGTGGTGGTGGATAAAGAAGAAACAGCAGGCCCCGAAATCATGCGGCGAAAATCTTTTTTCCCTCCCCCATGATCGACGACAACGACGAGCCGCTGCTTGATATACAAGAGATCAGGCTTCCTGAAGGTTTCACTTCTGCATGCGACTACGTCTCAGCCCTTGTAGCCTTCCTCAGACAGTACCGATGGCTGTCAGAGCTGCACGTCGTTGACTTTTTCACTCATCGGCACTGGGATCTACTAGATCCTGAATGGCGAGAATCGCTGTTGCCAGAATCCGTTGTAAACGACAGTGATACATACTTTGACGAGTGGCTGGACGAATTATTGGCCTTGTGTGATTTCGATTGCTCTGTGGTAATAAGAGAAATATTGATTTGTTGCCCATTATTGGTTTTGACCCTTGAATTTTGTTTGCAGAAATCCAGCTGGCCGGAATCACTGCAAAGTTATGTGCGCAAAGCACACGAATTGGCATTACCTCGATATTTTACCAAAGAACAAGGTGTGTGATAGATATATGATTTGAATATGGCTGTGAGAAATAATTATGCAGTTTGAGCCTAAACATTCTCCTCCTCCTGCGATTGTCCAACCCCAACAGCACAAATCACAGTTGATATTAAGCGTTTCGATAACGGTTTACTGTGTGGCATGACTGGAAAGAAAATCCACGAAGTAGAGTTGATGAGCGCGCTTATACACCGAATAGCTACGCAAAACAAGACATCTCACGTACTAGACCTGGGATCTGGGCAGGGATATCTCTCACGTGCATTGGCATATCATCATCAACTGCACGTACTCGCCGTGGACATGTCTGATATTCAAACGAAGGGTGCGATGCGACTTGACAAGCAAGCCTTGAAGCGACGAGAAGATGTGGAGAGTCTAGCAACACTGAATCACGTCACTGAAACTGTTACTTTCGAGAATATGACGGGTATACTGGATCGATGGAGCAATGCGCCTAGCACAGATTGGCTTATTTGCGGATTACATGCATGCGGTGATCTGTCGACATTCATAATGAGACTTTTCGCCACAAATCCTCGAATCACATCGATAGTCAACGTCGGATGCTGCTATCACTATTTGACAGAAGATGGAGATAATCCAGGCTTTCCGCTTTCCGACACAGTCAAAAGCATGGAATACTCGCTCGGCACCACGGCGAGAGTACTTGCATGTCATTCTCCGTGGCAATGGAAACATCAACGAAAAGAGAGCATCAAGTCGTTTGAACAGCATTTTTATCGCGCCTTGTTGCAGGTAAATTCCTTTGCTTTATTTTGATTTTAAGGGTAGTAAAAATAACAAGTCTTTGCTTTAGCAAATGATGGTCGATAAAGGTTTAGCTTCGGCGACGTCTGCACCTGTGTTAGCGCATCGAATTAACAAGAAGAAAGATTTCGTTGGTTATACCCAAGAAGCGCTCAAGAAGTTTGGTGTGTCACCTGAAGCATTACCATCAGAGATGACCCGAGAGTACCACACAAGATACAAGGCCATTGGAGCTGACAAACGGATCGCTGTACTGTGGGCATTGAGAGCATTGTTAGCGCCGGTGTTGGAAAGCTTAATTCTCGTTGATCGCTGGTTGTATCTCAAGCAGGCAACTAGCAACCGTCCAGGCGCTGGTGTTTGGATGTATCCATTATTTAATCCAAGGAATTCCCCACGGAATGTTGTATTTGTAGCAAAGAAATGATAACATAATCAAATGGGGCTGAGGGCCCCCACCTGGCGTACTAAATGTACAGATACGGATACTTCCGCAATGTTCTACGATTGTTTGCACTCATGCAACCCCGTTTCCATTGGCTCAGTGCTGTTAAGGTCTTGATAGTCATACAAGCAAACCATGGTATGACCATGGTAAGCTCTCAGGACCCCAAAATAGCTAGTAGATGCGTAAGCGTTCCCAATAGCCATCCTGGATGGCGACATGCCCATGGCGTGATATTGACGAGATAATTAACGGGCCGTTTGGGATCATTGAAAACATATAAAAGCTTTCCTCCAAAAACCAAAGGGTGTTATCTACTTTCCACACAACTTAACAAAAATGACAGTAAGCGAACGTATCTACATCATCGGAGGCACCGGCAACGTAGGCAAACCCGTCGTCGAGGGCTTGCTGAAGGCCAAGGTCCCTGTAACGGTTTTGACAAGAACTCCAGACAAGACTCTTCAACTGTATTCAAGCTTACAGCAAGATGATCTATTAAAAGCAGTGCAAGGCGGTCACTCAGACTTCACCGCTTTCAAAGAATCAATTCCTGGCCACACGCGACTTTTCTTGCTGACTCCGTATTTCGGCCCATTCGATGGCAGGAAGCTCAAGACCGGATATGCCAAGATCGCCTACGCTGCTGGAGTGAAGCAAATCGTTGATATATCAGCAACTGCAGCTGGATTCGGCTGGCGTGCCTCATTCTTGGCAGATCTCTGCCGACAAATCGAAGAAGCTATCCTTGCTATCCCCAATCGCGGCGCATACGTGGCTCTCCGTCCAACTCGTTTCATGAGCAACAATGTCATGTACAACAAGCACGGTATTGTCAAAGCCAATGCCATTTTTGAGCCAATCGGTCCCGATGAATTGGAAGAATGGGTTTCGCCCAACGATATTAGTGTTGTCGCAACCGTTATCTTTCAGGAACCCATCGAGAAGCACGCCGACCCAGTCTACAAAGTTGGTCAGCGACTACACCACACCAAAGCAGCGTGCTGCTTATTTCTCCGCAGCGCTCGGCCGCGAGATCGCTTTCAAGCAGGTTCCCCACATTGAAAAGTACAAGATTCTCGCCCAGTTCATTCCACATCTCTTTGCATACGAGCTGGCAGCCGGCTACAGAAAGATAAATATCGATCCTGGCGTCCTGTCCATCTTGCTTGGTAGACAGCCAGAAACTTTGGAGCAATGGATCCATGCCAACAAAGATGCATTTTTGTAACTAATTTATCTGCATGAATGAAATGAAATTTGGCATAGTTAGCTGAAAAATAAAACATGGTACATTGATTGTAAGATGATCGTTCTGAATACAAACGAAAGGAAGAAAACATGCAGCGACATGATGATAGAATTCGAAGGGTATATAACAAATTCGAGTGTGATTTACTTTGACAAGAGATAAGAGATCCAGCCGCGCAGACCTTTGGCTCCTGGCTGCTTCTTTGTACTTGATATCTCTGCGCTGGACGACTCTGGAACAGCAGGCTGCTCTGTGGTGTGTCTGTCTCGTTCCTGTTTTGCTGCTTTAGACATGCGCTTCATTCTAACTTTGCGTTCGTAGGCGCGAACGCGTTCAGCCAGAGATCGTCCGTGGTGTTTTCTTGTCACTTGGTCCAACAATGTTATCCGCCGCATAATATTCCTTTTGGACCAACGCTGCGAGACGCGCGGGCTTCCTTCCTCTCTGTACAGTGACTCGAATCGATAAAAACGTTTGCAAGTCTCCTCAAAATTGCCGTGCTGTTCTTGGAAGTATCGGTCGAGTTTCAGCCATGTGTCCCTAGTCCAGGGTTGCTCTTCTGTGGTTTGTTGTTGTCCGTTGCTGTCAACAAAGTTGTCGTCTTCTTCTTCTTCGTCATCGTCGTCTTCAAGATCTAATGCACTTTTTGCTCGTCTTCCCAGCGCAGCAGCAGCAGCAGCACGCGTGTATGGTTTTGTAGTAGCTGCAGGCTTGTCGGAAACAGCAGACAGCGAGCGCTTTAGCTCGGTGCTGCGAAGACGCCGCGAGCGTCCTGGTGTTTGTGCGCCTCGCAACGACCTAGATGGCGAAAATGGAGTGCGCATGCGATGAACAGGATCGGTTTTGCGTTCCAAAAGCTCTGATGCATAAGCTGGTGGACGATCGTACTCGGTGTCAGAGTTCATGATTGTAGGATTTGGGTTCAATATTGCTTGATTTGGGTAATGCTTCCTGCAACTCTTTTGAAAGAAGGAAAAATTCCAGGGCCGTCGCCGCCGCTGCTGCTGCCAGAAGTCTATCACTATCTTTTTTTCCGCCCACTTCAGATTTATTAACCAATTTGCATTGTACTCTATTTTATCATCGTGCCATCCATTGAGCTCAAACCTTTCAAGAGAACTAATTAATGAAATTCAATGAAGAATTGCAAAAATCAAATTCATTAAAACTAATTTCAATGTATAACGCTTTCAGTCAAATCAGCATACATTTTCTCCACCAAGCAAAGTGTCCTGGCAGCATATATTTATGGAGCCTACGTCAATGCATTAATCCGTTACAGTATTACTTTAAGAAAGCTTACCGCGTTCATTTGGAAAATGCAACAAACAGTACATACTAAAAGACGTCAATATCACTTCACGGTAGATATTTCCTTGGTTCAGGACAAAATAGCTATAGTTTTTCAGTGCGCGAGGTGATCGAATTTGGTGCGCGTTGTAGCTCCTCAGGGGCAGGTCTACGGATGTCGCTTTATCGAGCTGGTTAACATGTCCATTTCGGAAAATGTCAGTTTACCCTTCACGCATTTCAGATCTCTTTACATTCTTTCAATAGGGTTTATTTTATTACTGTGCCTCGTTATATTTTTGCGCACTTCATTGTCTCCATTGTTACCAAAGTTACTGAGAGAGAAGAAACGGTTATCCCATTAACTGCTGGTTTTTGGAGGATACGAAATGCTCTCATTTTGCTACTTTCTTCTCCCATTTCTTATTCTAGCCAATCACATCACAGCTGAAAATACCACAAGTAACAAAATATCCAAAAGCGCTTTTTAAAGTGGAACGGAGCAGAAATTTTTTTTGCCCTTTGTGCTGGGAGCTCCCGCGACCTTCCCCGCTGACGCGCCCCACTGGGCATCGGCAGGGGACTTAAAAGTGTACCCGTAGTGAGCACCTCCCATTGTCTGATCCTTCGGTGGAGTCCGATACCAGCTCGACGTCGAAGCCTAGGGGGAGGTAGGCATTGGTGGGTGGGGACTGGCGGTGCCGCCTCCTCGCGGTGGTCCCTGGATATATCGTTGGCAGTTGCTGACGTGAACTAAACGGCACCAATTTTTTTTTAAAAAAAAAACAAATGAAAAATGAAAACACAACTCATGTAAGCATCGGTTACTTGTTGCTTTTTCATTACCTTTTTATCGTGTGTGTGTTTAAAGTGAACATTCGTATGGCCACATCTGAAGCTCTGGAATGTTTGTTCGTTTGATTGCCTCAGAGATTGCTTCCCTCACTTCGGCGTGATCAGTGATCATGAAGCGATAAACACCTTTGCAATAGACCGTATGCGTTTGTTGTGTCCAGTGTTGTCTGTCGAGAAGAAGCAGCTGCGAGGATCAGTTACGCGTCTAGTCCTCTTTGCTTCTTCTATCGCTCTGAAAGGTCTAGGCCGATCTTGCCCGCCTGCGTCGGCTATGACATGATTATGACAAACGCATTTAAAAGGTTGGCCTCGACAAGTTTACGGACGCGTATTCCCAACTATGGCTGCTCCAGTTTGCGTTTAGGAGCGGCCCATGCGCAACACTGTGAAGAACCTCCTTGGTTCTTTTAGCCACATTGTTCTAGGTCAAGCGTATAAATGATATCGATGCCTTGTAAGATAATGATGCCTCCTTTTGATCGTATTTCCAAATTAACGTATGCTATTGGTTCTCAAAGTAATAACGGACTGCACTGCATAGGCCTACCAGTGGGTAATCACGCTGGGCTCAAGATTTCACGAAATATGCTGGAAGGCTGATCGAAGAGGTTGCTGCCGACGCGCAGCAGCAGCAGGGCATTTACAGGAAGTACTACTAGCAATCGTGCAATCAACAAGAACCATCGACTGATGGCAGAGAAACCATAAGGACTCCCAGAATATGAAAGTTTTTTATCTACGAAGCGATGTCTGCGTAGTACTCAACTCTGCAACTTTTTATATTGACATCGCGTTCCTTTTTTTTCTCTCGCATCCTGAACGTATAAAAATAGATAGTGGCCGATCCATCTTGACGAAAAGAAGACACAAGATGGGATCCAGTTCGACACTGTCAAAAGGCTTGGCTAGTTGGAAATTTGGACGGGTCCATCCATTTTTGGCTGGTGTCCCCCATTTCCGTTATCTGTGTTTCATGCTTTACGCTTTGTTGATAGCTCGGGGTAAACCAAGGATCCCGCTGTCATGTTCAGTTTTTACAATGCGTTTGATCCAAACAGCAACTCATGACACCGCAGCATCGCTTCCTACTCTGCGAGCGTACCAAAAGGAATGTATCGACAAGTGCCTCAATGAACTAGCTCTCGGAACCAAGCGACAGATCGTGTCCCTGCCTGTCGGTGCGTGGTCAAGAACAACGGGAACCGTGTATGGAACTATATCTCACAATCACAATTGAATGTTCTCTCTATTTTAGGCAGCGGCAAAACTGTGAGTGGGGGATAAGCGACTCAGTTTGGCGCAATGCGGCGGGGGGACTGACAGATAGAACAATGAAATTTCGTAGGTTGTGATGGCAAATTTATTAAAGAAAATCCCGGATCCGACATCTACTGCTAGAAAGACGTTGATTCTCGCTCATCGCACTGAGCTGCTAGAACAAGCCTGTAATCAGATCAAGCGCTTCCATCCAGATTGGGTAAGCTCAGGCCTGTATATCATCCTTGTTACTGGTGCCTGACCAACTGTCTTTTTCTAGAATGTTGTCATTGATCAAGGCAAGCGGAAACCGGATATCGAGAGCGCAGATGTGGTCATTGCGTCGGTGCAGACACTAGCACGGACAGGCTCGGAGCGACTAGCGAGATACGATCCTAAACTGTTCAAAACGATCATGATTGACGAGGTGCGCGCGCGGCACGTAAAAAGGATTGTAAAGCATATGCTAAGTTCCTTTACAGGTCCATCACGCGGCTGCAAAGACATACGTGCGAGTCTTGGATCATTTCCAGTCGCTATCAAAAGAGTCTCACGTTTTCGTTTGGGGTTGTTCGGCAACCGTACGTCGCCACGACGGTGTTGGTTTGGAAGGGATCTTTGATGAGATTGTCTATCACAAAGATCTCTTGCAAATGATCGAAGAAAAATGGCAAGTAAATAGATAATCAGCAATTATCCATCCATCTAACCATAAGCTCACACCCAGGCTATGTCCAGTTAAAGTCACAACGATCGGAACAAGCGTTGATTTGAGTAAAGTGAGCATACGAAACGACGACTTTTCCACATCGCAACTTGCCACTGCCGTGAATACAAGCTTTCGAAACGATGTTATATTTCACAGCTGGCAACAGTTGGCAGCCAATGAACGAAAATCAACGCTTGTTTTCGCTGTTGACATGGCGCACACCGTTGCACTCTGCAACCATTTTCGCTCCAACGGCGTAGAAGCCGAGTTTATCACCAGCAGGACGCCCGCTGCGACGAGGCAGGAGACGCTGGATAAGTTCAAACGAGGCGAGATACCAGTCATGGTCAATTGCGGTAAGAAGGTTGCAGTAAAACGAGGGCGAAAAAGAAAATTCACAATGTATATCATTATTAAGGCATCTTGACCGAAGGCACAGATATACCCCGAGTCGATTGTATACTAATGGCTCGACCCACTCGGTCAGCCGTGCTCTTCCAACAAATGTTTGGACGTGGCATGCGGCTGCACCCTGACAAGCAAGACTGCTTGGTCATTGACTTTGTAGATAATTTCGACCGGACCGGGAAAGAGGGTCTGGTCACATTCCCTACATTAATGGGCTTGGATTACCGACACATGGTTAAGGGCAAGTCTTTGAGAAAAAAGAAAGGAGTGCTTTTACGTATCTAACATCCTAATAGATACCAGCTTACTGGAGCTAGAAAAGCTTGCGGAAGGGGAGGAACAAGCGAAACAACAGAAGAGTCGACTAGTCTATAAGGAGAATGAAGACGAAGTGTCATCGCTAAATATACCGAACAAGGACTCGATTGTCGTCACAATTACAGAATATGATGATCTGGGAAATGTCAACATCGAAACATCCGGGTCTCCTGAACTACGCAGGATATCCAGAAACTGTTGGGTCAGCGTCGGCGATGATTTATGTGCGCTGCAAGTGCTTCGTCTTGGAACGTTGGTTGTAAGGAGAAACGGCGATGGCAAGTATACAAAAAAGAGAGAGAGGAAAAAATATACACACATAGGCGTTGCTGTTGTTATTGTTGTCTCACCATGGTATTTTTTACCATATTTTGTTTTTTTTTCTGCAGTATACTGGACGGGTACCTTCCAGCCTATCGTGTTTGACGGCAAGAAACGGCAGTATTTACGACCGCAAACATTGCCGATGGTTGCTGATACACGCTTGCAAGCGATTCGCGCGGCCGACACTTGGATCCAGCAGTACCTGACTGAAAGGGGCCAGGGAGCCCTGCTTCGCTTACTGTCACCTTCTGCTAAATTTCGCAGCGACCCAGCGAGCGAATCGCAAATGCAAGTCCTCCAACAAAGGTACAAGATCAAAACCAACAAAGAGTTAACAAAGGGGCAAGCGATGGATCTGTTGGTGCGGCTCCAGTACGGACAAAGCAGAGTGTGGCGGCAACAGATTAAACAGCAGTTGGAGGCACAGTCCAAGGCGCAAACTAAACGTGAGCGTGCCGTGTTACTGAGAGCGGCTAGGTAGAAAAGAATGGGTTCTTGTTGTTGTAGAACAAAAAAGGGAAGAAGGGGATCAATTACAAAGACATGACATGGATAATGTAGACCAAGAGCGTTGAGCGTTGGATCCACGTTGACAGTGGTAATTTCTCGAGTGAAGTGTGAGCCAGCCGGCGGCCTCCGCGATGCATAAATGTTGAGAACATGTCGTATACAAGAAGAGTGGCGAATAACATAAGTCGGAATAGATTGGATTGGCTTAGAACGAGCTGCGGTGGTTGATGTGCTGGGTATTGTTTTATAGTGTGGTTATGAGGATAGCGGGAAAAGATTCCTAGAGAGCGTAGAGACGATATAGCATAGCTAAAGAATTCCTTAATATGTGTTGATGAGATATGTGTGGTATGGAAGTGATGATGGTGATGATAATAATGGTGGTGGTGATGGTGTTGAACGAAATGTTGATGATGATATTGTTGTTGTTTTTCCGTTGTTCGTTTTTTGTCGATTATGTGCATTGTATTTAGATACAGTCTGTTTTGGATGAATGTTTTGAGGTTCGCTTGATCGACGTCGATTCATTATAAATCTAGTTGTTAATTCGGGCATAGATGTGGAGCGGTGGACTGACATCCACGTTGGATCGCTCAGTGAGACTCGAGAGCGTAGGCTGGCTTGTGCTTGCTCGATGAGTTGCTCCAATGAATTGTTGATGCGGTTGAGGTCGATGGAAGATGATGGTGATGATGAGGGTTCAAATGCTGCTATCCTTTCCAAAGAAGACTCCAATCTGTATCATCAAGGAGTTGATGAGTGAGGGAGTTGATTGAATGCAGGGTCTATGGAATGATGAAGGCGTACCTGGATAATCGAGCCTTGGTTTCATACATCATTGCCTGTGTATCCTGGAGAGCATCTCGCATCTGTTTCATTGTTTCATCGAGACTCGTCATCTGCAAAAAAAAAAGATTTACAATTCGTACGATTATACAACTCATCTAAACAATATTTGATGCTTACACGATGCAGCCACGGGTCGTCTGGAATCGTGGTGACATGCTTTTGGTTGTCATTATTGTTCACGACATAATCGTATGGCGGCGGCGGAGGCGACGAGACTCCAGGCGAATTGGGTTTCGTCGTCCTATCGACCCGGGTGGTGGTTTGTATATTACATGAAAGGGCCATGTGCTGCCCAGTATGCAAAAGGGTAGGAGGAAGAGAAAGAGCAAGCAACAGACAAGAAAAGCTTGGCTGGCTGGTAAAAGAAGCCTGTTGTGCAATGTAATATAAAAAGGGGAAAAAAGGGTACGGGTACTCGAGAGAAGAAACCAGCAAGTTGGGTGGAGCCTCGCCAGAAAATTATCGCTTTAATTGCCTATGAAGGATTCGGAGATTCTTCGCGCTTGTACCTGAATTCTTTCTTTTTTCGGCGCGGCGATGTGAGAATTGTCAGTGCGGAACCATGTGAACACTTTGCATTTTGACTCGAAACAATTGCGCTGACAAAAGGTACTACACAGCACACCCATAAATATGATTAGCCTAAATAAGGGTTTTTCCATGGATAAACGCCCATCTAATATATCCTTGCCGTATTGTTTTGTTTAACCTTTGAGACTCACTGTTGACTATGGAGCCCATATATAAATTCATTGGGAATATTCTACTTCTTCTGTGATGTTACTGCAACTGCTGCCCATATTTTCTCTTTGCGATACAAACAATCTTGGTGACCTAGGATCTACGTACAGCCACCTACTTGACTCGTGGTTACATTTTCCCCAACATCAACCTATTTAGCTGGCATGTGCGCAGCGTTGCACGAAATCCTTCTCTACAGTTGTCAAAAGAACATTACTTGAGTCCATGTGAGACGTTAGTAATCGTCGCCAAACTAATATATTACGCTGTAAAAATAAACCGATTTCGGAACGCTTACAAAAGAATGTATATTTCGTACGTGGAATCTAGCCTTGTTCTTGACAACGACAAAGTAGCAGGAGACGTTGTGGCGGTATGGAGTTGCGCCGGTGCACGAGTAGGCCACGGTCAGAGCCCTTTATTTTCGGTCGTTTTTCGTAGCACGGTCGCATTTTCCAACAGCTCTGAATGGAAAAATAAAATGTAGAGAATTGTATATTATTGGTCAACACTCTTGGTTCTGTTTACTCTAAAGTCTATTATATGAACGTAAATGCCATCAAAGGAATGGAATTATCAACGAGTGATACAAGCCACGTTGCCAAGATGTCGGCATTAATGGAGTGGCTCTCTTGACAGGTTGCAAAATCGACATTTCTGGATACTGTCCAGGTCATTGGCAAATAACAATTGGTATCTAAAAGCTCGTTGCTGCCTGACGAGGGTTCCCAATCGCAACGGAATCATCATGGTCAGCAGTCTGGAACAAACGAGCCACGGCTCTGGGAATGCAACTCCTGAATTTACCGAGCTGATGAAGTTGATCGTGAACAAGGTTTGCAGCCATGCAAGATAGTGCTAGGCGTTAGTGTTTGAAGACTTAAAGATGGTCTATTTAGGGTGCAAAAATCCAAAGAATAGATCTCGCAAGATACCACAATCGTGTATGCACCGTGTGCCACGCTATTGGACATGAACTGAGCAACTGTAAGCTGGTAAGTTTATTTGGTTCTAGGCTGGAGAAAATTGAAAAGCATTACTTATCTTTTTCTTTTTAAAAAGTGCCCAATCTGTGAAAATACACGGCATACTGGTAAAAATGTGCCAAAGGCTGGGGAACATTGGTGTACCTTATTCTGGAAATGTGAACGGTGCCAAGGTCTAGGTCACAGGACAGCGGTAGGACTTTTTGTGTGAACAGCACAGGATAGCCTAGACTGACTGTGCACTGTCTATGTTTATCAGGACTGTAAAAATCCATCGCTGAATTCACCGTGTTTACGGTGCGGAAACCAAGGACACATAGCAGACGTAAGAGACGGGGGGACTGGCAAAAAAAAAAAATAGAACGATGGTTACTAAAGCAGGCTTTTCCATACAGGATTGCCCATTCTTGTTCCACGCGTACGAGTACAAAGAAACGAATGCTGTTCAGGCAACGGCAGCGTGCTACAATTGCGGTAGATCGGGGCATTACGGTGATGTAAGATAAAAAAGGGGAAGACGACTTGAGAGGACTTGCTCACAAACCCAATTTTTATAGGAATGCCCGAATTATCGAAATAGGATAAGATCACTGTCAATGTTTAGCAAATACAGTCTTGAGAATGCAGGCCGACGCATCGTCAACCGCGTACAGACTGTCGTGCACCAGGAAAACAAATTAACGGTAGTCGGCCAGAGTGAACGTAAACGACAACGAGCAAAAGTTCGTAACAGGAAGAAGAAGGACAGGAACAAAAATAAATTAGATATACCAGACGAAGACGACAACTCAATAGAAAAAGGCAAGAATTATTTGATGTATGAACGGAATTCGGGAAAACTACGTTACAGAAGGAAAAAGCAGACGAGCAAGCGAAGACGACAGCGTGCACCTAGCAGAAAGGGATCTAAACCTGCCAATAGCTCTAGTTCATGATTTAGTTCAAATATTACCTGTCACCTTTTCTCCTAATTGTATCCAGCAACAACACTCACCGTCTCCCTATCTTGCCCTTTGTATAAAGATTTTCTGAAGCATATATATTTCCATAGAATGTTAATTAACAATGCTTATAGTTGAGTTACGCATGGCGAATCTGCATTGCAGGAGCAAAAAGAAGAAGCTCGCTATAAAGTCTAATCAAATGATCCTTGCATACTCTTTTTTTCCAAGGCTGCATAATGTCTAAACATGTATCCAGGCACAGCTGTTTGCAAAACCTTGAGTCTGCAGATTATGGTACTCAGTAGTACTAGATTGCATATAAGTGACTTTTGGAAACCTCCCGAACGCCACACATCACTCCTCGCTCGACAGGCGCAGCTGAGGTGCACTGTATGAGCATATATTAACTCCCTGAGAATAAGGTTTAGATGGTATTCATAGCTGCAAGAGCGAATCATAGAAAGCAATTGTCCCTCATGAGGACGCGTCAAATGCAAGCCGTATTGTCACTGTGATTTCACCCATATCGCAAGCAGACCTTAATATCAGTTGTTGTAACACGATCCTATATTAGTCATTTAATTGCTAAACTTTGCGACTCAAACGCGTCAGATCCAATATGTAGCGACGAGGCCAATAACTGGATACTTATACCTCCTTTATAGTTACGACAATTCATTTCATAGCGAGGGATATCCATCAGAAATTGAGGTATCAAGTAAGTAGACCCATTATGCGACGTGTTGGTCATCTAGAAACAGACATATGCCCGCTGCGCGTCAAAGTGGCGTAGTTATTGGCTATATTCCGAAATAACTTATTTCGCGTATGTGCTTCATCCCCGCTCTTGTATCGTATCGTGCTTGTTACAAGAATGCTACGCCTGCATGTGGTGACAAGTCGTTCCCGGCGGGATGAGTGTGAAAACGTGTTTCTGCACGACGTTACACAACGGCCATGTGTTGCAGTGCACGGCCATGATGAGCTAAGAAGAGCATTCCGGCCCTTCTGCAGCTACAGAGCGCGCCCTCGACTGAGAAGGCAATGAAGTATATAACATCTGTTTTCTTGCGAAGGAAAACGGGGGGAACGCGAGTTGTCGTTTCTATTACGACAATTATGTCAAGACGACTGGTACAGCAGCTTTGTGAAGCAAGTTGTCTTGGCAGCAGCAAGTAAACAAAAGGATGACAAAATGACAAAGCTGCTCTTGTTGGTCAAGAGTGCGTTTACGTGGGCTTTTAGCACCGGGATTTACATGGAAAAAGGGAGTAGCAAAGTATGCACTGTTTTCAGTAAGGATTTACTTGACAAATTCTGTCTTGCGTCAATGTTTGATGAAAAAGGGCCGGCAGTAAAAATTAAAAAGAGCCGTGTTTCCGAGGGCCCGTTTTTTTCCCTTTTCACCTTGCTACAAACTCCTCCTTCGCATCGTTTACCCCTCTTTCTCCTGGAGCCTTTGTCTACACTTGAATAACCACCCCCACCCCTTGGTTAAAGTCCCAAGCAGACGAACACAAGCAGTGCTAGAGGGTCGGCGGCAGCTGCACCTCACGTTACCTACCTACCTTTTCCTCTCCTTCTCACATTTTCTGCCCTTTTCTTTCCCGATCGGCGCACACACACACACACGAATCTATCCTCGCCATGCAAGATTCGTCGGCAGCATCGTACCCGATCCGCAATCCGGCAGCGGGAGATCACCAATCAGCAGCCGCATACACGCCTTGCTACGACCGCCTGGACCCGGTATTCCAGGCAATTCGACAGCAGGTAACAATGCAATCATGCGATTTACTGCTGCGGAGTTGACAATCAACTGACAGCGCACAAATAGCTTCATCAATGGGGTGATCAAGCAAAGTGGAAAATAGAGCTCGTGTTGTTAACTCCTCAAGGCGAGTCGTCGCCACTGGTAAGTAATACACTTAAAATATATTGTGTTCTGTCCTTGTGCAAGCGCGGGGAGGGGGGCGGCTGGGGTATAACGGGCGTTGTTCGGAAAGGGGCGGAGTTGGATGGACAGAGAACAAGCAGCTTATTCGTGTGCCTGAACTTGCAGCAGTATTCCCTGGACGAATCAGCTCCGCTGCAACAATCTGCCATAACCGCGCGGCGGCGGCAGCAGCAGCAACATCGACCAACAGCCTGGCAGCAGGTATGTTTAGCGTGTACACGTGGGAGGAGACTGACACGCTAACCCGTTATCGATTTTATTTAGATATCAGCGACAACGACCAGCCGTGAACAATCGACGCGAGAACTCGAACAGAAGGTAACTAAAATCACTCGGCAGTTTCCAAGCAAATCTGGTTCTGATTGATATATTTCGATCAGCTCAAGGATACCTTGAAAAAACAAAAACAGCTCGAGAGCCTAGTCAAGACACAATACGAACGGTTGCGCAAGTTGCAAATTCAGCCACCACCACGGAACGTGAATGAAACGATCGATGCGATGCAAAAATTGCATATTGCGATGGTAACAAAAAGTGTTTCTTTTGGTATGATCTGCTTTCTTCTCACAATACCCTAGGAACAAGAACAAAGAGAAAAACATTCCGTGGAGACCAAACTGTTGCGAAAAGAAATACATGCGCTTTCACGAAAGTTGAAGCGTATGCAGATTACGCTTCAGCGTATTGAAAATATACGGAACAGCCCGGATGTAAGGATAGATTCATTAACATATCAGGTAATCTTTAAACTGATCGAATTAATTCTCTAGACAGAGCGGCTTAGTCGCGAAGAATTACTGGAAGAGCGAGTTATTCTTATCCGTAGACTACGTCTAGCACAGTTGCGTCTAGCAGCGCGCGATGCGGAGCTGACGTATCTACACGATGTCTTGTGGGTGTATGATCAGCAAAGCAACGGTACTCCGAAAAGGAAAGCAGTCGACGTGGAAGCCAGCCAAGACGACGATCACTCCACTAATGGTTCGATCGAGTCTCCAGATTCGCACGAAATATCAAAGCTCGAGAGCTTGGGCATCATCGCAGATCAAATGCTTAGTGACCCCAAATTTCGGCTGGAGACACTGTCGCCACCTAACAAGCGTATCAAACGCACGCAATATACGGATAACCTAGCGATCTACAACAAGGATGATCAACCTCTGCAGCACAAGATATTTAGCAAAGCTTCAAGTACCGATCCGCTATCCATCCAGCCAAAAGCAAGTGAATCCCCATCCATAGCTGCATTGCTCGATGCACCCATCGAGCCATACAAACACAAGTCAGCCTTCCATAGTTACATACAAGAGCCATATCAACCATCCAATTCTTCCTCCTCCACGACGCTTTCTACAGGTGCATCAGCATTCTATTCAACTGGCAAAACGGATGACTTCCCAACCACGCTCATGTCTCCAGTTCCATCATCTTTCAACACAAGACCATGGTCCATCGGCATGCAAAAACAACAGCAGCAACAACCACCACAACATGGGAATACCTATTCAATCTAACATCACCATTATTAGACATCACCCCATTTGCAAATAGTCGTTAGCACAGCATCCTCCTCTTCTCCACTTTACTTTATCTCCCGCACTTCCTTCATCACATTGCAAGAGTAAAGCATTCCTTCGCTTCATTTATAATCATTACTATTTAGAATCCCATTTTGCTAACTCTCGTGCGGGCAACTAGACCTCCAGCAACCAGTGAAACGCCTACCCAGTGCAACCAGATCAGATGCTCGGACCAAAGGTTATTGTACGTGTAGTCTGCGCGAACGCCCAGCTGCGCTGTCAGCCAGACAAGGCCGAGTAGAACATAGCCGAATCGTCGGTGGTACTTCCACAATCTTTTAGCATTTGCTACGCTGCCAAACACAAGCGTCGGTGTGTAAGCGATGGTGACTCCAAAGGCGATTTGGACCCATAGCAGCGAAAACACCAAAACGCCGAGCTGGCCGTGTGCTCTGCAGTAAAATGATGTATTAGTAAAAAGAAAATATTACTCGCAGTCATCATTGGTATACTTGCGATGTAAAGTGGGGCTTGTGTGACAAGACCTTGTTGTAGAAAATGGCAGTGAATCCGAAAAGCGCGCCTGTGTAACCTATGCCCTGAATGACAGCATGGATTTTCAATCCTTGTTTCTTTTGTTCCTGAGTTTCTGTCGGTTGCAACCTGGAGACGCCTTAATTCCAATGTAAGCAAGGATCAATTCAAGATATACACACGCACATATGTACCTACCTTCCGTGGCAGCAACCGTGAATATCGTCATGAACAATGGATGATAAGAAAAGACTGACAGCGGGATGCGTACAAGCACAGATGCAACCAGGCCTGCAAAGATCAACACGCCTGCGGTAACGGACCAGCCTGCGATCCTATCTTTTGATGAGATTTTCTTTTCTTCATTGGTGTGAGGCAGCAGCGCCGTGTTCTCTTGGGGCGACGACGATAAGGACATGTTTTGAGAAGAGTGAGGGGGGGGGAGGTAGTAAGGACAAAGGAAAAAAAATAGAGAGAGAACAGAGATGAAAAAGATGGAGGAAAAAAGGCGTCATCGCTCCTCCGCGCTAACCGAAAAAATTCCACTGCTGCTGGCTTTTCCTCCCCGAGTACATCTTTGCAACAGTGCCTTGTTGCTTATCAAAAGCCATTTTCCCTCTAATCGTCACTACTACATAACTACAGTGGAAGGGAAAAAATCAACTACACTGCCACTGTCATTTTCAGAATTGTAGTTCCTAGGTACATCAGCTGCTCTTTGATCCACACCAAGTCAAGACTGTTTCGATTTAATTCTTTGCGAAATATTCCAAAGTGGGAATAAAGCTAGACATTTTCCTCTGCTCTTGATATCAATCTATCAATTTTTTTTTGTTACTTATGGGATTAGCATTATTTTGTTCGAGATCCCCGAGAATCAAAAAACTCGAGTAGTGCTGAGTGCGGAGTGCTGGCTACACACAAGCTTTCGCTTTGTTGAGCAGCAGTGAAAGCTGCCCCCCTCCCTACTAGGTTACCAACGTGATCGTCCTTGTTCCTATTCTCTGGCGCGCCTTCATGGCAACATTCGCATCCTTCTTTGGGTGGCGCAAATCATCCAAGGAAATCCAGAATACCTTTGTGCTGTCCTGGAACAAACACTACTTTGACATCTCCTTTAAAGACCGCGGACTCGATGGTGCGACTCTTGCAGATCTAAAGCAAAGATGCAAGGAACTCACAGGTGTGCCGATTGCTACCATGAAATTGACAATCTCGGGAGGTACGGGGCGCATTATTTTCACGTAGATAAAAAAGAATATCTGGTGTTGTTGACAAGACTTTTCCAGCGAATCTGAAGGATGATACAGCAACCCTGAACAGCTGTGGAATCAGGCCCGGCTCAGTCGTCGTTATGGCTGGAGAAAAAGCCAATGTAAGGAGCTTTTGATATTCCATTGGTGTGAGGATGTCTTTGCTGACTCGTCCTCCTAGCAAAAACAGGTGCAACAAACAGCATCAGGCAACCCGGAGGAGTATGGATTGATGCTCCGGATAGAAAAGATCATGGACCCTGTTGTCTCGATTATGGACAAGGACATTGCCGCCTTTGAAGACATGGCGAACCAGATGGATCAGAAAACAGCTGATGATGCATTTGTCAAGACAGCGCAGGATAAAGGAATATACCTCTCTGAAAAGTTGATGCAGGCACTCATCACGCTGGACGGTGTAGAGTGTTCACTAGAATTCGAAACTGCTAGACAAAAACGTAAAGCTAGCGTGCGCCAATTGCAAGGCTATTTAGATCGTGTAGATAAATCAAGAGCAAAAATAAAACAAGCCCTCACTGCATAGATAGCACATCAATTCTTTCGATATGGCAAGTAGAGAAATGTTGCTTTCATTTTCACTTGAATGTATGCGGCGGGGGAAGGATCATCAATGCTATTTACACAAGGGTCAAGTTTATCGCCGGCTGTAGCCGCCTCGGAAACGTGGACCTCTCGTTCCGACATCTGCAATGTTGATAACACCACTTGAACTCGGTTGTGGAAGGCATTGCTGCTGCTGTCCACGAGGAAAGTTTAAGCTTTCGGCACGTTGACTAGCATTAGAAACATTGACTGTTCCACTTCTTGATGGTTTTGGTATCGCCTTCCAATTGTTCTTGCCAGTTACCTCTGAGGTAGAAGAAGGTTGCCGGTAGGACGATGAAGAAGTACTGTGGTTGTTTCTGGAAGAGCTGGAGGATGATGATCGATTCAACGACCATTGAATATTCGTAGGTCCTCGGCGAGGCTCTTTTTGGTATGGGGAGGAGGAGGACCTTGAGCTGGTATTTCTCGATGAAGAGGTATCTTTGAAATATCGGCCCTTTGGACGGAAGCTGTGCCTGCTAAACACAGTCATTACATCATTCTTTTTGCTGTAATAAAATCCACGCGAAGTGCATTCCTAAAGAAACCGTCAGAAATGGATCACAATCTCACAAAAATATATAGTTTAGTCCATACATCTCCATAATGATCGCTGTAACCGCAGTTGTAGCATGCGCGTTGCAGTGGGTTCATAATGGGTTGTCCATGATTTTCGTTATATAGATAGGCATGGAATATTGCAGGGCAGAACTACGTACTTCGGTTAATCCAGATACAAACTGATATGAGCACACAATACTCACATTTTCGGCGTGTGACGGTTCGTTGCACTTTGGGCATGGTGTATGAATTCGAGGATTCGTGCAGTCCTAACCAAAAAGGCGCATCAAAACTTAGCATTTAATCAACCAAACGGTCATTCAGAAAAGCATTACCATGGCAACGTGACCTCGTTCTTTGCACCGGGTGCAGGCAACATCCAATCCGCAATCGATGTATCTACCGTGACGAGACAAACAAGTTGGACACTATCAAAAAGAATATTAATCTCTAACGACCACTTCCACGAATTAAATGATGAACGTACTATGCTGCAGGATCCAGCAGAATGGCCAACTTTCGAGCACAACTGGCATACTGGTCCTCTGTAGTTGAGTAATCTTTTTGCTCCAAGTTCCTCGCCCTAATTTCTACGGTTACACATTGCTGTCATTCAAGCTGAATACCTAGAATTTTACCTTTCGTTCTATCAGCTCACAGAGAGCATCCTCCTCACTCGATATCTCTTCATCATCGTCCATTGAATCGCTCTCTTTGTATTCTGTGTTGGCATCAATGCTACTCTCGTCGCTCTCATCGTCTTCGTCGCTGGAGTCGTCCTTTCGTTCATTTTTATCGTTCCCAATTCGATAATAAACAGAGCTCAACAGACGTTCCTCAGTCTCGCTATCAAGCTCCCCTCTAGCATACGTTGATCGATCAGTTAAGATCGTTAACTCAACGTCGCCCAACAGCGGCCAGGGTTGACTTACTCAGACTCTGCACTGTGTATCCCTTCCTTTTCTTCGTATTGCCGTAAAAGTTCCAAATCTTCCTCGTCTTCTTCGAGCATTGCAGTTGGGCGAGAGAAAAAGAAGAGCGCGGCGCAAGCCAAATTTGGGGGGGGGGGATTGTGCTCTCTCCTGCAAGAGCAGCAGCAGCCGCAGTTCTCTCCCGCCCTTCAAGCCACAAACATCTGAGAGAGAGAGTTCAACGTTTGCCCAATTCGCACCCGCCCTATATTTTTTCGTCTTTTCGCTCTTCGCACGCGACAGAATGTACCAAGACACTTTTGAGGAAGACGATTTGGTCGCAGAGGTTGAGCTCGTTGCTCAAGCCCGTTATTCCACCGCTGACGATCTCGACGATGGTTTTGATGCTGAGGGTACGGTGCATACGTCAGTTTAAACTGAGAATACCTTCTAAGTCGTTTGCCCTTTGCAGGAGTGTTGGCGCAGCAACAGAGTACTATCCAAATACCCGACGGCGTACGCAACTTTATCCTCTACTTTTACCGGAATTACCTCGAAAACAATGTTTATGAACTCCACAACGTGTACGACAGCTCCTTCAACAAGTTGACCGACAAATACTACACAAAGCAACCGTGGCCCGAGGCAGAAGTCATTGCTCCTCTTGTAAACGATGGTAGCGATCGAAATTTATAAGTTATACACACTGTAGACCTGGAAACTGATTTGCACTTTGTTAGATCAAGTTTTCTTGACTCTTTACCGTGAATTATATTACCGTCACATCTACGGACGATTGACTCCTACTCTGGAACATCGCTTCCGATCTTATGAAAACTACTGTGATCTTTTCAACTACATCCTAAGTAAGCATAATTGGCGTTTAAGACAGTCTATGTAGCTAACAAGCATTGTCCAGATTCTGACGGACCTGTCAACCTCGAATTGCCCAACCAATGGCTTTGGGATATCATCGATGAATTTATTTATCAATTCCAATCTTTCAGCAACTACCGCGATCGCTTAAAGAACAAGTCAGACGAAGAGACTGCGCTTTTGCGCGAGAATCCGCAGATTTGGAGCTGCTACAGCGTTTTGAACGTCCTTTATTCGTTCATCCAAAAGTCACGCATCAACGAACAATTGCTTGTCAGCAAGAACGGAGGAGATATGATGGAGGCTGCTGGTGAATTCGGCACTCGACCTTTGTACAAGACTCTCGGCTACTTTTCAATAATCGGTCTTTTGCGTGTGCACTGTCTCTTGGGCGACTATGTATTGGCTCTGAAGATGATGGACAACATTGTGCTTAACAAGAAGGCCATGTTTGCACGTGTGACAGCATGCCATGTTACGACCTACTACTACGTTGGCTTCGCATACATGATGATGCGACGATACGCTGATGCCATCAAAGCCTTTTCAACAATCCTCTCGTTCATTCAGCGAACAAAACAGTACCACTCTCGTTCTTATCAATTTGATCAGGTAAAATTTTTAAAAAGGAGAAATCTTACAAGTCAAGCTACTTACATGTCTCCGTATAAAGATCGCAAAGAAGGGTGATCAAATGTACGCCTTGCTGGCCATGTGCATTGCCCTGTGCCCCACCCGTCTTGATGAAAACATCCACTCACAGCTCCGTGAAAAATATGGCGAGCAGATTTCCAAAATGCAAAAGGGGTAATAATTGTTGCGATCGTTTTGCTATCTGTAAACCGTGCAATACTGATAATCTTTCTTATATACAGCGAAGAAGGTCTTCCCGTATTCGAAGAGCTTTTCCAGTATGCATGCCCCAAGTTCATTGCAGCTAGCGGCCGTGAAAACGCCCCTGCCAACATGCCCCGAGTGGTGAGTACTCTGGGCGGAAAGAAAAAGAGGGAAAGAAAGAAGCTTTTTATTGATTGAAAAAAATGCGGTTTTGTAAATAGGATGCACACGGCAACCATCTCAAGATCTTCATGTCGGATATCCGTAACCAAATTATGCTCCCCACATTGCGCTCATTCATGAAGTTATACACGTCTATGGGTATCGATAAGCTCGCCAAATTCTTGGAAATGGATGCAGAGGAGCTCAAGATGCAGTTGTTGGTATTCAAGCAAAAGTCTCGCCAATGGAAGTGGGTTAGCGGCGATCTCCTCGAGGGCGAATACTTGCCCACCTCCGATCTTGATTTCTGCCTGAAGCAAGATGTAGTACACATTGCAGAGAGCAAAGTTGGTCGACGCTACGCCGACTGGTTCCTGCGTAACATCAACCGGTGCGAGGATATTGTTGTTCAGTTAGAACAAAAGGCCTAAGAACTTGTTGATATGAAATAAAAAAGCGTTTTCTGAATTTCTTGATTGTGTTTTCCTTGTTGGACATTGTAGAAATAGTAAATAAATAAATAAACTAAAGCTAGTAAGAGGGTTAAATCAAAAACGTTGAATGAATCAAAGTAAAAATATCTAGGTGAATGCACATCTACAACGCTTCAGCTGCTTGTCTCAAGTGAGCGTAGAAGCGTTCAACGAATGCATTTATGTTGCTTTCCTCGATGGAACCCTCTTGCCACGTCAAGGTCACAAACATGCTTTCAGTTGTGCTTGCGGCGCTCGCGTTAATAGCGGGCATGACGGTGCAAGCGGATTGGCAGAACCATGTCTTTTGAACGGTGTAGGGACCCTCCTGAGACGGCGAGCGGAATAGGCCAAGATCAGAAAGCTCGATACCGCCCTGGCGGCCAAACTTGTAGCGTTTCAAATAGCCCTTTAAAAAGTCTACATATTCCTCCGGGTACTTCTTAAGGTATCGCAGCTGGCTGGCTTGCTTTGCAGTCTTGCTTCTAGTCTTTGCTAGTTTCTTGCTGTATGCCTTGGCCAGCTCCCAGAATGGATAGCCTAATTTATTCGGTTTCCAGGTACCCGCAGCTGCACCCACAAAGTTGCCAATCTCGTCCTCGGACAACGGTGGATTGCAGTAACGTCTGCAGTTGACTGGTGTAGATGTAGTGACGGTCCTTCCGGGATACACATCCTTGTATGCCAACAAGAGTGATGCCATAATAACTGCATGCGGCGATATGTTGTGCGTTTGTTTAGCTTCCTTGCATAACTTTAGCCAATCCTGACCACCAAATTCAAGCAGTCGCACGTGGGAGCAGTGCTGCAACTTGCTAAAATCCTTGACGTTCGGATAATCACCTTGCCAACCGTCAATTTCCGGATAGATTTTCCGAGCTAGAGCATACGGCAAGATCTTTTTGTTAACCATGCCGGCCAGCGTCTTGAATAAGTCCAAGAACGATGCTGCAGGAGCATTTCGATCCTCATAAGGGAGCGGCAGAGGAGAAGGAGTGCCTGTCTCGATCAAATACTGCTGCATTTCGGCAGTATCGGCAGCATTTCTGTCAGTATTGAGCTCTTTTAACAGGGATGTCCAAAATATCGCGAGACTTTTGCCGTCCATGATAACGTGCTGCATGGCAAAAACTATGCAGCATCGATCGCGTTGAGAAGGAGTGTAGCATACATGCAGACGCCACAGGGGAATGTCTGAGCGGTTAAGGTCAAAATCCAAACAAATTTCTGCGCGTATGACATCTTCAATGGCATCAAGTGACTCGACAGCTGTAAAAGTACAAATGTCCTTGAGATCAAACTGTGGTACTTGGACAAAGCGCGCCGTCGGCTTGTCGCTGTCGATTGCGGTCACCCTCAACATTGGATGCTGTTGAATGACAGCGACCAGAGGAGCATGAAGCATATCGAGGAAGAAGGACTCAGCATCTTGAGCATCTGATCGAGGAGGATGTCCAAGTTCGACGGCGAACGTCACCGAACCATACGTTCGAGTAAGGGCTTTGGCTGCTTGATATTTCTCCAAAAGCCCAAATTTGCGCAGCTCTGCCATTATCGTTGGTGGCGAAGAAGAGAGGTTATACCAATGATGCCCATTTTATAAAAAAAGCACACCAGAATGTGTAGGTTAATAATGCCATGTATAAATCTGGACAACTTTACTCATTGTTTGCAACGATACGCTTTTCTTGGAATGGGCTTGTCTCGTCCTTTTTGGTGTTGTGGACTCTGCAATTCGTTTCACAATGATGGCACCCCCTCGGCATCTAGTACCGTGATGCTTGACTCCAGCATTTTCCGGTAGATCTAATTATAGAGGTGATTGGACGTGTGACAAACATCCTCAACTCAGCACTTTCTTCGTCACCTTTGAACTCGTCCTTCACCACTTTGCGATTCCAAACAATGCTTGATATTCCTAATCTGTACAGTATTTTTAAAAAGCAATGTCGCGGGTATTGAAAAGCATATTAAAAAATAGATGTCGCCTGCTAAGATATCAGTTGTTGCAGGCTATACACTTTTTCCCAAAAGTAATGTCGCATTTTGTGAAATTTTATAATACATTTATGCACCAAAACGACAAATTGCAGCGACATTAATTTTTGGAAAAGGTGTGCTGTATTTCCGCCTGCTGTGTATAGACATTTCTTGCCTGAAAAGGTACAGTATTGACTAAAGCAAGCAAGCAACAGATCTAGATTCTTTCACATAAGGTACTACTGAGACTGGGCCGTGTATAAACTAGACCGTAAAAGCTTCTATGAATGAATACTATTATGTTACTGTACAAATTCTATATAACAAAATTGACGAGTTTGCCATTCTTTGCAACGATAGCTTTTCTAATGGGTTTGTCTCCGAGCCATTTTTGGCCTTGAGGATCTTGTCTAACGAGTCGTTCCACCACGACGGGATCCTTGGCGTCTGCCACAGACACCGTGATATTTAATCTCGTTTTTCCATTGACCTAATTACATTGAGTGAGCAGGGTGACAAAACATAACTCTCCTCTCGCTCCATGTTACCTGAATAACACAATTGACATTGTCACGGACTAAAGCTGTAGGTTCCCATACAGGCCACTGCTGCTGGAATACACTCGTGTGGTTGGTGCTACGCTCAATTTTTTCCCAGCATTCTTCGCCTAGACTAGGAGCCATGGGTGCCATCATTTTGACAAGCGACTGTACGGCGTGCTGATAGATGGGTGAAGAAGGCGCAAGGCTAGAGCTAGATATGCGGTTGGAGAGCTTGATAAGGTCAGAAATGGCTGTGTTTAGACTGAACGTAGTCGATAGTGCTTCGGTCACTTGTTTGATGGTAGCGTGAGTTTCTCTGTAAACATCGCGTTCTTCTTGGTTCATGTTTTCGAGTGGGGGTATGTTTTGACTAGAAGATTGAGAGTTGGAGCTGCCTGCAGCGTCTGCAAGTCTCAAAACTTTGGCAAGCCATCGTTGCATGCCAATAATGCTAGTATCTTCCCATTCCAGCACCTCTGAAGGTGGAGCCTTGTACAACATGTGCAATCGAGTTGGATCAACGCCGTGTTGTTGGATAACACTCTGCCAAAAAGGAAAAACATTAGTCTCCATTCAAAACGAATATACTTTGCATGACTTACCACTGGGTCTACACCGTTGTATTTACTTTTAGACATCTTTTCAAATGTAATCAAAGGTTTTTGTCCCGTTGCAATTATCTTGGGATTCTGCGGATCCGAAGTATCGACCTCTTCTGGTTTCAAAAATCTTTGTGTTTGTGGATCCTTGAATGTTTGCCCGTGGACCATACCCTAAATTCCAGCAACAAACGTCAATCATGGTATATATTCATATTTGCCCGCGAAGTCCCTAACTAGTACCTGTGTCAAGAGAATATTGAAAGGTTCCCCGTTGCCAGGCTTGATGTATTCGGATGCAGTGTATGCACCGTTCTTGAGCAGGAATTTGCTCATGAAACGTGAATATAACAAGTGTAGAATAGCATGCTCCACTCCACCGATATAGATATCGACAGGTAATCTTGCAGACGCCTTTTCAGGGTCAAATGGTCTATTTGAGAAATTATAAGCAAAAGAGATGCTCAACTTGCTAATGGAAACCCTTAACTTACAAGGACGCATTGTGTGGGTCGGTGTAACGCAAGAAGTACCAAGATGAATCCACAAACGTATCCATCGTATCAGTTTCTCGCTTAGCTGGACCTTGGCACCTTTGCAGCAAAGCAATGGTTATGATTCAAGCGAATGCTGTAAATTGATTGGCACGCTTACTTTGGACATTTGCAGTTGACCCAATCTTCCACGTGGGATAATGGAGAGTCGCCCTTGCCAGTAAACTTTACATCCAAAGGAAGTACCACTGGGAGATCTTCTTGGGGTACAGGAACCACCTAAAGGTGCAACATGTTTAGAAAACGAATAGTAAAGAACAAAAACGCTATCAACATACATCACATTTCGGACAATGGATCATTGGAATAGGTGCACCCCAATATCTTTGTCTTGATAATAACCAATCTCGAAGACGAAACTGCGACATCACACGTTGGTTATACGTAACGTTGCGAGGCATTTTATGGTGTCCAGTGTCTTTACCTGTGTTGCTGGTTTTCCAAAACCTATCTTCTGTGCGTCTCTTAGGATTGCCTTCATTGCATCCTTGGAGCTCATGCCAGCGTATGGCCCTGAATGAGCGGTCAATATGCCTTGTGCAGTAAACGGCTCATCCTTAAACGGAGCATCGACTTCGCAAATTTTAGGTTCAACTACAAACTTGATGTCCTTGACTACATTGTTGGTGTGACAGAATTCCCAATCCCGTTTATCGTGTGCCGGGACACCCATCACAGCACCGGTGCCATAATCAGCCAGGACATACGGTGCAACGTAGATTGGAAGCTGCTCCTCGGTAAGCGGGTGAGTGACATAGAGACCCGTAAACACGCCTTTCTTGCTTTGTTCCGCTTCCTCCATATTTTGTACTTTGCCCAACTCTTGGACGAATTTAATGACATTTTTCGAATGCTCTGCTGGTATCGCTCTATTGAATTCCATCAATATCGATGATTTTCACACATCTATGCCACCTCAATATACATACCCATCCTTGATAAGCGGATGCTCAGGTGAAATGACAATGTACTGCACACCGTAAATCGTATCTGGTCGACTCGTAAAAACCTTTAGGGTCTGTAGGGTATCATTGCCGTTCTTTGGCGATGCCAGTGGGAACTCAAACTCGGCTCCTTTTGACTTTCCAATCCAGTTTCTTTGCATTAACTTCACTCGTTCCGGCCAATTTTCAAGCAGATCGATATCTTTCAACAGGTCCTAGAATGCCAGATCAGACTATACATGTATATCGTTCTTGCTAACTCTCGACGTACGTCTGCAAAGGCAGTGACCTTAAAAAACCATTGCTTCAGCTTTTTACGCTCTACCAAGGCACCAGAACGCCAGGAACGCCCGTCAGAATCGACCTTAAAAAATATAGGATATACAATTAATACCATGTCCTCCTGGATTTACAGCCTATATATACTTTACCTGTTCGTTAGCCAACACTGTCTGATCTACCGGATCCCAGTTTACGACTGCTTCTTTCTGATATGCCAATCCAGCCTTATAAAGTTCAAGGAACAAGTACTGGGTCCATTTGTAGAAATCTGGATTGCATGTGGTCACTTCCTAAACGTCATTTATCAGCCTACCTATACTTGTTAGCCTCCAATTACATGCACGTGCATACCTTTGACCAGTCAAAATCCAAGTTTAGCATTCCCATCTGCTCCTTCATGGCTTTGATGTTTTTAACCGTCCACTCTGCAGGATGGATTCCTCGCTCGATGGCAGCGTTCTCGGCAGGCAGACCAAACGCGTCCCATCCCATCGGATGCAACACCTAAATTCCCGTTGTAGCATATTAGAATATTTCGAGTTGTCAGGGGTTGTGTGCGTACATTGTATCCGCTCATTCGTCGAAACCGCTGAATCGTGTCAGAAATAGTGTAGACTCGAACGTGACCCATGTGCAGCATGCCGCTCGGGTATGGGAACATGGAAAGTACGTAATAGTTGCCGTTTTCAGCCGCAGGATTCTCGGTCAATGGCGGCGAAGCTCGCCACTTTGCTTTCCATTTATTCTCAATGGCCTCAAAGTCGAGCACGTTGGGTTTCGTCGTCGAAGCGTAGGGTCGCAGCAGTGTATTGCAGACTGCTCTGCTGGTGGGCCTCGCCCAGGACCGTGCCTGACAACGGAGCATGTAGATTCAGAAGCAAGGAGGGATCAGCAGCAGGAACGCGAGCTGTCAACAAGTCACGGAGATTGTCGGAACCTGCTCCGAAGGGGTGATCCTCTTCACATATTCGGGACCGTTCAATGTAGTATCTAGTCGATATGAACTTGAAGCAAAACGGTTATAGGCTTCTCCTACAGAGGCATCCGTATTGCAACCCTTGATCCAGTCTCTGTGGACTTCCCACTGCCCATACTTTCCTGAAAACATCTTACAATTCCTGATAGACATTTAGCTCGATGCTACCGGTTAGTTAGCACCAGTAAGGTCTTACTCTTTTTGGACTTTCGGGAACCATGAAAATAGGAAGAAAGAGAGATCATCAAGAAGTATGATGCTTTTTAAGACTGCCAAATATACGCTAAATTGCTATTATGGATTTTCAAAAGCATGTTATGTAATTACTCCTGACTAGCCAAGCTGAATATTATTTGCGTGCTTGGTCAACTGATACCAAGAAACATGGAAGATGAGAAAACCTGACGTGCATATAGATCAGGTCTTTTCAAGTACAGAATGTTAAAATGACCGGCCTATCGAGTGCGTCAGAGAATTTGACACCTTGCATAAATAAAATCGAGGTTTAGGCAAGTGTGATCTTTTTGCGTGGAAGATATGCATGGCTTGTTGCTTTCGAGCGTGCCCATGGATAAGAGTAAAAGCTCACCGTGTAGCTTTCTCTTAGAATGTCACTGTTTTTCAAATTATTCTGGCACGTCCAGTATCAAATAGGATTCCAAATCAAAACAGTTGAGTTCGGGTGGAGGGTGGTGATGTGAGATCTTGCCAACGCTGTCCTTCAAAGAGAGGTCGGTTCATTGGTATATCACCTAGTACAGACATTTCCCTCCATGCAGCTGTTAAAATGTACTATAGATCAGATTAATTGCTCGTAAGTCTGCGACGCTCAGCCGCCTCCTGTCAAAAAGTTAAGAGGAATATGCATAAAGCATGATCATCAATCCTCAATGATTTGTAAGCTATATGTCCTTGACATGATTAATAAGCTGTGTGCTATTAGAGTAGGAGGAAGGCGAAGTCGTGGGAACGATGCGCCGACTTGTTTGCTTTCAATTCTTGTCTGCGAGCAATAACGTTATACTTCAAAGAGTCACCAATCCATCCGGCATGATTATGTATGTAAATGTCTCCGAAACATATAGTTATTGCTACGTTTTAGTATAGTTTTTGAGCTTTCCAGCACTTTTCTCGGCGTTTCTGGATGCACAGCAAATGTTTGTTTGCATGCACATGCCTATAAATAGCTGCGCTGCGTGATTCTTTTCATTCATGCATACCTAGAGTATTTGTAATCAAGGAGACAGGGAGCTATGTTGGCGATGGGCTCTGCCACAGTGGATAATGGGGCTGACAAATCAAACGAGGTGGGGCTTCTGCATATGAATTTGGAGATGAATGCCTGCGTGCGCAATATAGCGCAGTTTGCGCAGCTCCCTTTGTGCAACAAGGCGGCGAAAGGTGCAGAAAATCATATTTAAGGATGCGTACGAGATCAATCCACTCGACTTGTTGCATTTGCTAACGAATAAAATGACTCTTTCCAACATTAAACTTCACTACTTTGATATCGGCAGTAAGTACATAGAAAGCTATGCTGTTACCGGCATTGTGAGAATAATGTTTGTGCTTAGGTCGCGGATATGGTCAGATCGTTCGCTACTTCCTCCAGGACAACAACATCTCTTACGAGGATATCCGTTTCAAGCATGAAGACTGGCCCGCCAAACGCGAGGAGATGATTGCTGCCAACAAGACGCCTGCCGCTACCGCTCCTTACGTCGAAACTGCTGACGGCGCTTGCTACGGTCGCACTCTGCCCATCTTGCGTCGTCTTACCAAAACCATCCCAGGTATGCGTGTCTGGATGTTGAATAATGGATTATTGTATCTCTTACGAGGAGCTTTACAGCATTGAAGTTTGAAAACGACGATGAAGAGTACTATGCCGACTACGCAGCCGATGTTGCTTATGACTGGTACTCCGAATATGTATACGCTGCATACTACGAGGATTTTAAGAAAAAGTATGAGGACCGCTATGCTGGCCATTTTGACAAAATGGAACGCATCTATGCCAAGAACAGCGGTCCCTACATCCTCGGTGAAAAGGTAAGCCTCTCAAGAGCATAGAAACCAGCCTTTATTGGTAGTAACCGTCGATACTGTGCCGTAGATCTGCTATGTCGACTACCTTGTATACCACTGCGTGCATGGCAACAATGCCTTTGACTTGATCCAAAGAAAATATCCTGCTCTGGCGAAGTTTGTCGCAGCATTCAAGGAAAGACCTAACTTGAAGAACTACCTCGCTAACCCCGAATAAGTGCTTGTTGCTCATGAAAATAAAATGCCGTTTACAAAGCTATAAGGAGGAAATAGTCATATGTTCTCAATCGACGTTACATATCCATATGGTTGAAGCCAGTAGAAATCCTTAAAATTAGCAGAATCACTTTTCTCCAAGTGCAAGAAATCCGAGACATAATCTAAAAGTCTCCGGGAAAATCGTGCAGGTAAATGAAAAAGATCGAAAGGATAATTCCACGAGACAATTGTATATTGGGAGTAGCATTGCAAAATCATTATTGCTTTTGCCATATTGTATTTAATTTACAATTTAGCATCCTTGGGATACTTTCTCATGGCTTGACGGATACCGAGATCAGCCAGGATCTCCTCGCTACCACCTAAAATGGCCTGCAAAGTACCAAACGATTAGCAAATCAATGAATGTAGAATGCTGAGTTAAAAACTTACAGTAAACTTGTAGGTTCTCTGAAGAGATTCAACAAACTTGCCCATACCAGTCTTGGTAAGAGCGCGTCCACCAAAGATCTGGCAGGCGTCGTCGGAGACATCATGGAGCATACGGGTTACCTAGTAGAATGAGTTCGTATCAATAGTACACAAGAAACCAATACATCATCCTGGACTTACTTGGTACTTTAGGAGAGCAATTGGACCAGCCAGTTTATCGGATTGTTCGCTGTAATCCATGTGGTTCATTTGGTATGTGATGTGCTCGGCCCAGCTCTGGCAGCTTTCAACAGCGGAAACCTTTACATTTTTCAATCAGAATTTTCGTGCCAGATATTTTTCTATTTCTCGAATTACCATGCGTGCGAGCTTGAAACGAATCACAGGCTGATCAATCAGACGTTTGCCAAAGACTTTACGTTGTGTTGCCCACTTCATGCATTCTGTAACGGCGTATCTTCCAGTGGCACAAGCACCGACGCACATCATCCAACGTTCGTGGTTGAAGTCTGTAAAAAAGTGGCGCAACAGCGTTAGTGTTCATAATTCTCCTTTGCTTCTTTGCAAAGAGCGCTTACTCTAATGAAAGTACACAGAAAGATGAACAGAGTTAATCGTTAAAAATGATAACCTATGAACAGACGTTCCCTTTTTCTACTTACAGAACTATAGAAATCATGATAAATATTAGAGCGAATAGTTCAAGAGCTGCATAATTGTGTCTCATCACTTACAGTACGACGCGGAAACCTTCATTCTCTTTGCCGATTAAGTTGCCAAGAGGTACGAAAACCTGGTGCAAACATTGGTTAAGAACCTGCAAGTACCATCACATAATACAGCGCTTCTTACATTATTGAACTGGACGTAGGCAGTACCGGCGCTGGGAGAGTACGAAGTCTTGATAATCTTTGTTTCGACGTTTTCATCACGTTCGATAAGGAGCATAGAGATACCCTTCTCTGTGCGAACAGCAGTAGCAAAGTAGTCAGCAAAGTGGCCGGTAGTAATCCACTTCTTGACACCGTTGACAAGCCATCCGTTCTCGACGCGGCGGGCAGTTGTCTTGATGTTAGCAACGTCTGAACCGGTGTAAGGTTCAGTGATAGCCAAAGCCATGCGCTTTCTACCCGAAAGGACTTCAGGTACAATCTAAAAGCATTAACGTGCTTAATAACTTGTGTGTTTGGCAAAGTAAGAGGAGATGAAATATTACTTACTCTAGCCTTCAACTCTGGTTTGCCAAAGTTGAGGACAGTTGGAATAGAAATACTCATACCACCCAAGAGACCCGAGTTGAGACCGGGAGCTCCCCAGCGAGCAATCTCTTGGTGAGTAATAAGTTCGCTAAAAATTTGATTAGAAGAACATATTCGTCGTGATAATACGTAACAGACAACTCACTGGAAATAATCGTAATCTTCACCGCGGATGCCGCCGGGCAAAGTGACTCCGTTCAACCAAGGACCAGGACCAATGTTGGCCGCCAAAAGATGGCAAGAGCCGCATTTTTGAACGAACTCGTCCGGAGGACGCTCGCCAGCTTCGTCGATAGCCTGCGCCTCGGGCTTGAGTTCATCTACAATCTTGCGAAACGCCTTTTGCCACTTCAAATGCGACTCGCTAAGTTTCCGGATTTGTCAATTGATGTTCTCTCCAGTGAGCAACATTGTTATTTCACTCACTTGTAATAAGGCGACTTGTAACCCAAAAAGATACCCATTTCAGAGTAGGGGATCTTGGAAAGTTCGCCGGGTTGTGCAATGTGAATTTGCGGCTGCTGACCTTCAATGGTACCGATCTTGTATCGGTCATATTTCAACAAGACTTCTTGTCTATGCATGCCATAAAAGGCATTTGTGGCATCCTTGCCGGCGTACTCGAGAATAGGGAACGCTCCACCAGGGTGCAAGTCGATGAATCGACTCATATCATACACTACAAGTTCGCCCTTTCTTGTTAACTTAAACTCACTCACTTGCGTAAATATGCAAAAGGTTGCTCACCTGCATTGTCGATTATGATCCACAGATCATTTTCGGAGGCATGGCGACTAACTTCTTCACGAGTAAAGGTCTTGAGTGGGGGGGTCATTGCGGATCACGACTATGGGAAAAGGTTCAGAGAAACGCGTATAAAACATATCTATCGATTTATAGGAACCCAAGGCTTATTGCAGACAACTCCATTAGTAAATTGATTTCCCATGCGGTTAAAGTTTTTCCAGGCCCAAATTAATGTTTGTCATGCAGAGAAAACACTGTGGATAAGTATATGATAAAAGGCGCCTTTATATATGAAATCAAGTGCCTGGATGTCTATCATATCATAAACAGTGCAGAGACACTTGATTGCAAATACTTGTTTTGGTGAAAAGCAATATACTGTGATGGTAAGCAAGTAGCAGAATGGAGGCAAATATGGAGTGATCTTTTTCTCAGCTATCCGCTGTAATCTTGTATCACAGTTGCTTTTTCAGCGAGTACCTGAGCAAAAGCGTGATCTATCCCTTTTGCTGCTTTGCAGCAGGCGCAAATAGCATCATGGAAATGTCTCACATTAAGAAAGTATCACCAGTTATTTAATAAGCTACTGTAGCTTGTTGACTATGCTTTCATCAACAGTGTACGATCGCAGGCAAGCGACTATGCTCGTTTTCCACAAGATTGCATAGGAATGATGGGGTCCTATTAACTCAACCCCAAGCAAAAATCCATTTCATGAGGGTCGGAAAAATGATCAAGAGCGGAGAGAGAACGCGCCCAAACGCGCGTGAGCGCGTCCGCACGGAGCCAGTTTCTTCTTCTCAACCTCAGTTCGTGTTTCCCAATCGATCCCATTATTATTGTTTGAAAATCAAAGGAACACAATGTCTGATTCCAAAGAGCCCATCGTCGTCAAAGAGGAAGAAGATCTGACAGAAATGGATAACGTCGATACCGACGATCTGTTGGAAGAAGCTGAAGCTACATTGAAACCATTGAAGCAGACGCGCAAAACAAGACGCACACGAATGAAAAAGACGAAGGGTACAGAGGATATGGACGTTGACCCCGTGGGTGACAACAGCGGTTCAGACGCTCCCAAAACTACACGCAGCAGACGCAAGGCGAGTAGTGCCACCACAGCAACTAGCAAACGCACGAAAGCAAATGGCAAATCTTCATCGACGCAGCCAGACAAGGGTAAAAAGGTGAGAAAATCGCGATCACGACCGTGTGTATAATGGACGCGAAAGCTGATCTTGTCTATTTACATTGCAGCCTGCAAAGCCTGTGTATGATCCCATGGAAGTGAAAGCCTTGGCAGATCAGTATCCAGACTCCTTTTGGAGGTTCCACGCTGACAGTGGATACGATATGATTGATACGATCAACGAACAGAATCCATTGGAGCCAGTGCAGTGCAATATCAGCGATCAAGGTAAAGTTTTTACAAATTTGCTGTCTGCAACATTGTTAACTTACTTTTACATAGCACCTATCACAAGCATGAACCTGTCACCCGACGGAGCATTGCTAGCCACATTCTCCAACATTGGCGCGGCGAAGATTTGGGACATCCAAGATGATTTTAAGCTTGTGCGGAAATTGAGGGATAATGAGGAGACACAAATTGACGAGTTCTATTGCGGTCAGTTTGTAACTGAAAACCAAGAATTACTGGTCGTGGGTGGCAAGCTTAAAGATCGACATCGATGGTCTGCTCAGGACGAAGATAACCACATTCTTCCATGCCCTATAAAGGTAAGTTGCGCAGAAGTTCGATGCGTATATGTAAAAGCACATAGAAAATAACCTGTATTTACTTGTATTAAAAATGGCAGATATTCGATATTGAGAGTGGCAAAGTTGTAAGCAGGCTGGAGGGCCACGCTGAAGAGATTTTATGTATCAAGGCACTTACATTTAAAGACGAAAACTATCTCATATCAACAAGTCAAGATGGTTATATCTTCAAATGGCACATGTCTTCTGATTGGAAGTGAGTAAATCTTTTCTCTGGCGACATTAGATATCGAGACACAGATTTAATTAACAAAAATGCGAATTGCTGTTTGTTTTTGATATAGGACATTGATTGAATCAAGTAAAATGGAGGATGGCGTAACATGCATGGCTTTCACCGTATCTTTCTTGCCGAATACTGGCAACAAATACTTCCTTGCAGCTTGCGACGAACATATCCGATTATTTGATTTCGAGAGCGGACAGATGATGCAAACGTTTGAGGACATGTATTCATCATACTGCGACTGTGGCAAATTTGTCACATGGCTCGACGAGTTTGCAGACAAGCCTGTAAAAAAAGAGGAAGAAGAAGAAATTGATATCGACAAAATGGATGAAGATCCTGCAGAGCAGTATGCATGGTTCATTACTCGCGGTGCAGAAATGTGCGATGTGGAAGAAGGCGTTTGTAAGTATATTCGTTTGGTCGGATCTAAGCCAGCATGCACTGATGCAGGACGCTTATAGCATCCATACCCAATACCTGTAAACTACACAAGTTAATCTATCCAAAAGAGAAAGGCGGCCAGTTCAAATTAGAACAAGTCAAAAAGTACCAGCATGAAGAGTGAGTGCGCTTGGAAGAACTGCCCATGGCTGTGGATTGCATACTCATACATGTTAAATTTATAGTTACCATGCTAACTCGTGGTTGGTTAAAATTACATCCAACGGCCGTTACATCCTTGCACCAACTATATACGGCCAAATTTTCGTCTTCAATATGTCAACAGGACAAGTCACTGCAATCTTAAAAGAACATGAAGGTAGCAAGGACCCACAATGCTTAAAGGACAGACTATGTGTTGCTTACCACAATCTTTGTTTATAGACATTGAAGTGCGCGATGTCATTTTCCATCCATATCGACCACTTATCTTCTCAAGCGGCGATGGTAACTACATTTTTTTCTTTTGTGAACTCTCGCTGCAAATATCTAAATCACACCATTATAGATGGATTCGTCAAGGTATATACTTCAAAAACCAGCGCGACTGAAGAGCAAGTGGAACAAGATTTAGATGTTGGCATGCCTGGTTCATCATAGATTGCATTCACAAGAAAAGAAAGAAAAAGCAATGAAATCGTATCATTCCATTGGGCAATATGTACAATGAGGGAAGACGTCAAAGATCACAGAATGGGTATCCTACTGATTGGTAAAGCAAGAGTGGTGGAAAGAGAGGGCAGCAAAGGGATGTAAAGTGGAAGTGGCAGGAAAGCATGTCAGTCACTGCGTAGAGGTAGCAGGACTTCCATCTATTTTGGCTGGATCCCAGTAAAAGTCCTTTTCCATGCACCCATCAGGTTCAGCACAAGTTTTCTCGTACAAGTGGTGAAGTACCCAGCCTTGCAGGCAGCTGTACTCGACTGCAAGTTCGGGTATCTTGTCTCTGTCCCAGATTGTACTTGAAAATTTGCGGTTTTCAATGTCGAGAACGTTGCGTTTCGCTCCTTGATACGTTTGCAAATTTGGTGAGTCAGAGCAGTATTTGTCCAGCGCATGGCTAAACGTCAGGCCATCAAATGCCGAGAATGCAATAGATAGATCACGCAGCGGGCCAAACTTGAGATCAAGCCTTTCTTCAATATCTTGGAGAATGTATCCAAGTCCCCATGTAACGCGAACAATCTCTGGATCTGTAAGCAGTTTTTCGAGCATAGTTCCTCGGATAAACTTTTGGACATCGTAAACGCCAGCAAAAATAATCGTGTAAGATTCGCTAGTATTTGCCAAGTAAAGTTGCAGCGCTTTGGGTAAAAGCCGTGTGTTGTTTGACCGATCCACGATCTTTTGGATATGGAAAGTGATTGCGACTTTAATATTGCTGGGTTCTTCCCACATAACATTGCCACCAATATCAAATATCTGCTCGCTTCGTGTGATAAGGTACATATGGATTATTTTGCCGTCGTCCAGGTAAAGATCGTCCACCAATGCGTCACTCTCTTTAGTCTCTTCTGCTGCTTTGGCGGTCATTTTCGCCTTGGCCCACTTTCGCTGCTTGTCAGATGCATCTGATTCCTCAGAAACGTCGTCGCCGTCATCCTCCTCCTCATACTCCGTATTATCGAAATCGCTGTCATATGGGAGGATGACTCGTGGACCCCTCGACTTGCTCTTGATTTTGGGCACATTTTTCAAAGGCATTATCATTGTATTCGGGCGCACATCGGTCTTGTCCCAATCATCTTCCTCTTGATTGCCTTGCGCCCAGTTCATCACTGGTGCCGGCATTGGAGTCGTGTTGAACCGGATGATATCAGACTGCGTATCCCTCTTCGGTTTTTGGGCACCCTTCTTTCCCATTTCGTCCCAGTCGAGTTTTGTATCTTGTCCCCGGTCCCAAAGCTTTTTAGAAGAATCTACAAAATCCTTCCAGCTTTCCTCGTCCATTTCTCCATTTTCAGGCGTGCTCCAGGCAAAAGCGCCTTCACTGTGTCTGTATTGAGCTTGCTGAAGGACGCTCGGCGTTGAGATTTGTTCTGTATCTGCAGTTTTGGTCGCTGGTTCGTCCGGTATATCCCATCCTTTCTGTACGTTTGGACTGACTTCGAATTCGTCCCAAGTGCCAGGTTGCACATCCTTAATTCCATGCTTGTTATGCTTCGAATCTCGGTGGCTGCCATAGATATCCTCTGCAAAGTGAAGTTCACTGTTTCCTGGAGCTTCAGCTTCCTCGAGATCGTCATATATGGTTGTCTCTTCTCCTACGATCTTGCGATCGGGTTTGCTAGGAATGATAGATGGACTGGGCTTTGTAGACTCCACAGCAGCAACTTTCGATGATGACGATGATGACGGTTGTTCGGATGAGTTTGATGATGGAGGAGATTTTGAACTACTAGCTTCAGGCTGTTCTTCAAGAGTCGACACAAACCGCTCTTCTCTTTTTTCTTTGATAAAATATTCTTGGGATCTTCTGATGGCTTCCTGAAGATCCGCCTGAAACCTTGGATCATCGTCTGCGTTTTCAATCGACGTTGAAGACGTAGCAAATAGCCGCTTTTTACCGTTTGATTTACTAGATGATAGAGATGATCCGGAGCTAGGTCCAACGATGCTGAATATCTGTTGATCTCCTGCCGGCTGCATGTTGTACGCTCTGTTTCGGTACCATTTGTTGAGAGCTTTGTTTGTATATGTCGATATGATCGTCTTTGGCCAGTAATGTCCTTCCAGTGTCCTGTGTTCCCGCGTTCTCTCGTAAAGAGCAATAAGACTGACGACATCAAACACCGAATAGACAAGTGCTTCCGGCGGAAGAGGATTCTTGAGCCAAACACAGTCAGGACCCAAATATTGAAATGTGTCTCCTAGCTGTTTCGCTTTCAGAAAGTCTTCCAAGCCGATCCAATCGGAGGCGAATTTTTTCATGGCATTGGCGAGGCTCAATTGTTCGACAGCGGCAGATTTGATCTTGAACTGCAAATCAAGCACATCTGGTAGCTGAATGCCCCTGAAAGCACCTTCAATAGCCTGAGCGTCTCCACCGAAAGCCCAACCGAGAATGATTTTTTCCTTGTCTTGTAGAATCGGCTCGATCCGTTTCTTTGTTTCCTCCATTCCGATTTCTTCGACCAAGATCGCATATCCGAGAAATTCGTTTACTGCTATCTGCAGGACCTTTAGCTCCGGGACATGCCTTTTCAGACCGAGGAATTCACAATCCAGTGCAATGTATTTGCTGATTTCTAAGACCTCCAGTGCCTCGTCAAGCTGCTCCACAGTTGTCACAAGTTTGCAGGTAATGATATTGCTCTTGCTGACGTGCACAACTGTAGTGTGATCGTCCTTAATCGTCCAGTTTGCTCGCGGGTCAAATCCGAGATCACTAATCTTTCTCAGTTTTCGGGTGTGGCCGGGCGATTGCTCGTTAGACGGTGGTGCAAGGTATTTCTTCATCGAAGCAAAATCTCGGCCTTTTCCGATCAATTGTCGCAGAGGCTGCACTGTCGCGTCGACCAATGCATAGTCCTTGCCCTCAAAGACCTTGAGCATGTGCAGGGCGGCCTCGCACACTCTAATCACATTTTTCCAGTAATCGTCAACAGCGAGCACTTCCAGAGGTTGCTGCATGGTGATAAATGAGCGAACCACTCGTGGACGTGAATGCGTGCGTGTCGTAACTGGAAAAGCAAAGGAGCACGGAAAGCAGCGATAGGAAGATCGTTTTTTGGTCCCCGCGCATGCAAAGCACGAAGAGACAAGAGGAGGTAGCATTTACTTTTCATTGTTTTTCTTTGATATTTTAGGTTTTGCCACGATGTAGCAAGTGGTTCCCAAGTGCCATCTATATGCTTTGACAATTTCCAATTTCTCCTTGACCTTTTCTCGTTCGAAAAGTCCCATCAAGTCTCGATTCCACCAGCAACCCCACTGTTTAACATGTCTATCAACATTGCTATCCAAGATTCTGTTCAACCATTCATAGTGGGACCGTCCGTGCTCGAGCAGCAGAATTCTTGATTCATCTGACTCCTTGCATGATTCTGCCAACGAAATCAGGGCCTTCTCTGGATCTCCGCATGAGCATAGACCAAAGGTATCCACCACTGTATCGTACCGGCCCACCGGTTGTTCATCTATTTTGCGCTGCTGGAACGCTGCCTTGAACTGTGATTTGTATTCTTTAAATTTGCTCTCTGCTTCTTCCAACATGGCCTCGTTTTTGTCTGTAAAGGTCACAGATGACACCTTGTCCGGTTTGTAGTATTCAAAGTTACGGCCCGTGCCCGTGGATACTTCGAGTACATCGCCCTTGAAAAAAGCTGATGTGTGAGTTTTATTGATTATTTCGCTACTGCTGCTGGTGCTGCAGCAACGCACAAACACACACCTTGGCTTGGCCTACAAGCCAGCGACGCATGAGTCCAATACCCATAACAAGTTCATCCCAGCCAATCTCCTTGTCATATTTCTTTGCGAGTTTCTCCCACACGGGGCTGGTATCAAAGCTTCCAGGCGTTACACGCTGCTCCTCCTTTTCCGTATTCTCGCCCTTTGAAGTATCGCTTTTACTCTTAAACACGGTCATGCTGACATACACTGCTGTCACGTACAGCAGACCCCCTCCAATCAGGATGGGCATGAGTCGAGGAGGCTTTTGTGAATTGCCTGGCGGTGGAGTAGGTGTCATTTTTGCATGCTTCAGAGGCGTTGCTTTCGGGCGGAAACCGGGTCGTTTGCTCATCGTAAAGAGTTATAAGAGGTGGCTTTTATGCAAGAGGCGTCTTGCGCCAGTTTGGGGGAACGGGTTCAGGTTCCACACTAACGCCAATAAATTGCCGCAGGAAAAACCACGGCGCAAAAATCTCGTTTCTTAAGGCTTTCGAACCAACCTACTTTGCTTTTAAACATTTGTATTCCAAACGTCTAATAAAGCATTGGTTTTCCGTGAGGGTTTGGCAGGAAGAACTAAGGGATTTGGAGACACAACAAATACATATTGCAAAGGCTAGTAAAGTCTAAGCGCGAAAGATGATGCAGTAAAGCTAATTCCAGAGGAAAGAGGAAACATAATATGTTGTGAGATATGGTTATTGCTTTCTCTATCTGCTGATTGCGTAGGTGCATGCGGATAGACATTGAGAGCCAATGCAGTCGGAATACGCAAATGCAATGTGACATAGGTTACCAAGTGATGGAGTCAAGACAACTCAGGAGGGCTAACGAGACGCATTCGATGCAGCTTGCAGAAAAAAATAAAATATGTATTCATTTAAAGTTTCTGGAGCTGTCGAGGAGGGGGAAGAAACGTGAAGAAGCCAGACGGAAGTAAGAGCAGCAGCAGCAGCGGGGAAGGGGGGAGAGGACGAGCTGTGATTCACGTGAACCGCTTCAACTGCTTTAAACGCTCACACTTTTCCCTCATGTCAACGAGCGCCTACAAGAAACCTCCCAGAGAGCAGCTGCATCGCCGTCGTTCCAGCAGAGCCGCGCCGGGAGAGAAGTTTGATGGTTTGTGCCTAGCTGTGCTATGCACGGGAAAGCAACGTTAACGCGCGGTTCGCCGTAACCTGTCGGTAGACTACATTCTTCGACGCAAGGCCGATTTCGAACATGAGCACAAGCGAATCTCGATATATACCAGTCCATTGCTCGTTATTTCGTACTTTGCCATGTTTACGTTTTACGAGGCACGCTCGGCTGTGTTATACCTATATCGTCAAAGATATACGACGCTTGCATTGCTGATAAGTGCAATTTCGGTCTACGTCTCTTATCAGTTCCAGGGACCCCACCAAGATGTAAGGGATCATCCATCCAGGGCACACGTGTCCTTTCGCTGCAGAGTTTTAACAGAGCAAAACTCTAGATACTTTGGCAAGCTCAGCGGCTTGCGTTATGGTATGGATACTGGGTTCTGCTAGGCGTTGCTTCGGCGTTCGGTCTTGGCACTGGTTTACACACCTTCTTGCTATTTCTCGGACCTTACATTGCAGAAGTGACTCTAGCCTCCTACCAATGTCAAGGTGTGGAGTACTTGACGAGGGATACAATGAGGTAGGTAAACGGGGATAATAGGAGGAAATCAAAGCAAGATTCACTAACTATTTGCGCTGCAACGGCTAGTTACCATTTGCAGTGTCAAGCGCCCGGAAATACATTGGGTTCCATATCTCTCTGGGATATCTATCGTCAAATCCGCTGGGAAAGTTTTGCCTGGGGTGCAGGCACAGCTCTCGGTGAATTACCACCTTACTTTGTTGCGCGCGCAGGTAGACTGTTTGTTGCGTCAGACACAGTAGTAGTAGCTGACAATGTGAAATAGTCGCGATCTCGGGAGGCAAAAGCCAAGAACTTGCGGAACTCGAAGCTTGCATTGAAAAGACACCTGAATCCAGATCTCTCAAGGAACGACTGACGTTCTTGGTATATTCCTTAATGAAACGCCTTGGTTTCTTTGGCATTTTGCTGTTTGCATCCATTCCAAATCCACTGTTTGATTTGGCTGGTATAACGTGTGGTCATTTTTTGGTCCCTTTTGCCACATTCTTTGGTGCAACATTTCTCGGTAAAGCGTGTGTCAAAGCATCTATTCAGGTACCGAAATTACTTGCTTGGCTTTAGAAGGAAATGGGACTCACAGTGCCTGCTTTGTAGTCTGCCTTTGTTATATTAGCTTTTTCAAAGGATGCCTCGAATGCTTTTCTCGATACTCTCGAGCGCATTGCGCCGTCAGTCCACTCGGTTGTTGAGCATTTAATCCAGCAGCAGACAAATCAACTGGGCAAAGGGTCGGGTGAAGAACAGGCAAGTTGATAGAGCATATCGTTCGAAAAGACTAGAGTTGACAGATCCATCCATTTATAGAAAAATCTTTTTGGCATCCTGTGGAACGTCTTTCTATCCATCATGCTTTGCTACTTTGTCATTTCTTCTGTGGAATCACTCGGACTAGCATATATGAAACGCGAGCATGAACGGGAAATCAAACGGCTTGAACGGCAACGTCAAACGATACCATCCTCCTCTTCCTTTCCTTCTACTAGTGCTAATATTTTTTCTTCCGTCAGTTCTTCATCTTCTTGATATCTCACGCACGCATATACACATATTCCTACTACACCTACTTCTCAAAGACCAGATTCCTATTTGCTTGTATACAATTTGCACCCTTTTCCATTTCTTATCTACATTATAAGCTTTATAATTCCTCGATGAAACGTAATACATGTAGACAGAACGTCAAAGTTAAAAGATATATAAACCGTATGGTATATCGAAGCTGCTATTATCGTAATCCTTCTTCCAAAGCTTTGCTCGTCGAGGCCGTGATGGACCGTTCGTCAAACGCCGACTCTGCGTAGACAGAATCCCTTCTGTTGTTGGTGGTAGTCCGGATACTCCTTGGTATTGTACTCTCGAGACGCACGACGCGCCCTTCATTGTCCACCTTGAGACCTATTTTAGATAACAGGCTTGCATCCTTGGCGGATGTACTGCTTGCTTGATGCTTGGTTTTCGACGAGGGAGCAACGTTGCTGTAAACCTCATACTTTTCAGTACTCGTGGGAGGCAAGTTGCCGAGGACTTCAGTAGCTGCTGGCGGTGGCGGTGGCGGCGGTGCAGCGCCCGGAGGCGGCAAGGCCGCGGCTTGCCGAGACAGAAAGTATGGAATGGAAGTTCCAGCATAGGCAGCGAACACTAACATCCAATGTACCTAAATCGCGGAGATGTAAGCATAATATGCACACACACACATTGACGATTGTGAAAATACTTGCATAAGTGATATACATGAAAACGACGCAGAGGAGCGACCATTTTGTTTGGTCGGCAAATAATCGATCACAATTGTAGTAATCGTCGGAAGCATCGACGACATTGGTAAGGTTTGTATCGAGCGCGTTTTGGGCATTGTTATACGCATCCTGCAAACATGCTTCTCGGAACGAATCTGGATTTACGACAAAGATAATAAATGTGACCAACATATCAATGAGCACGAGGGCACCCGTTGTGGCGATAACATAGACCATGAACCGGATCCTCGAAAATGATGGCTACGCGAGTTATTGAAGGCTATGTATACGCGAAACGCTAACAACTTACAGGCAGCAAGAGAACTGTGAGGAACCCGGCCAGCGTCACACATCCAAAGATCAGGTTAATGACTCCAAAGATAACCAAAGGTATCTGATCCAAATATGAATAGAAGGCTATATGTGAAATGTGAGCGTTTGGCCAAGAACAGCAGATTGTGATCGCTTACGGCTCTTATCCATGAAGGCTATGATAGCAAAATAAAAGCTAAATCCCTGTAAATAATACGATATCTTCATTTAATGGAGTATAGTGTAACTGGTAGGTTCGTACATACCGCCCATATCAAGCACGCTACCCAGCTTCCAAAGCGATTATTAAAGCATCCGCAACATCGCAGCGGACTGTTCACCCGAGCCCAGTAGTATCGATGAGCAAAGTCTTCGAACGGTTCCATCATCCTTGCATAATCAGGTTGAAAAAAAAGGTCAGAAAATATAAAAACACAAGGAGGCGTCGTCGCCACACAAGTTTAAATGGAAAGAAGCTTTTTCTCTTTCCAGAGTTGCTTGAAAACATTATGTTTCCCAAAATGGCAATCCTTCCAAGTCCTCTTGCAACAAGGGGCAAACTTCAATGAGGACAAGAAAGATATTGTTGTCCACATGGTTTATTTTCGAGCTGTAACAAAGAAAGTGACTATAAGATCAAAGTATCTCTTTTGATAAGAGTAAGCACTAGCTTGTTTTGCATTGACAGTTTTGGCCAGATCAGCTGCTTTCCCATGATTCGTATTATTATTTATCTTAACTAGTACAGGATGTGCTAGAGTTAAGCTGGCTCATTCGTCTAAAAACGTCTGGCTTGTCATCATTGTTGTTCGTCATATGAATGAAAACCGCCCGGATATTGACGGCTGCCATGTGATCCCTATTCCATACCGTTCTGCAGGAATTGCACCTAAGCACAGCATGGAGTTTTTGATCTGCAAGTTTGAGATTGGTCAAGCTGCGTTGCTGACATATCGGACAGATTTGAGATGTCACGTACTCATCTACGATACATATGTGACAGCGAGACTGGGAGCAAGAGTTCAGGGTGTCATATCGATTGCATTCTTATCTTCTCCCAACTTACCTTCGAAGTCTTGCAGTATTGGAAAAGTGCTGCCTTTATACGCTTCGTTGGACCCGACACTGTTCCACGCATGTTTGGTGCAAAGCTCCCATTACCAAATGGAATAATATATGACAGGTCTTGCAGTCTTGTTACCCCCGTCAAAAGAAATAGAGGGGGACATTTCTCAAGCTTTTCCGTAGTTGGAGGCAGCGGTGTAATTGATGATACTTCTTGCTGCTGCCGATCAAGAACTTCACAATCTCGGTTGTTGCTTTCTGTCGATTGATGTATGTCTTGAATTTCAATTTGTTGAACCTTCAAATTAACGTGAGCAATGTATCGTTATGTTCAATACCATTATACTACTACCTGAATTCATGGTCGAAAAATGTACAAATACGACTGTGATTTTCAATTCGATATGATATGTTTGCTTTCAGGTTATCCAAACTTGCTGTCTTCATTGATGGAATACGATCGACATTTTGTTTAACCTGCGGATCTTGCTTGGAATACTTTGCGCGGGTTTCGGTTGCTTGTTGTAGCTACAGACGTCGTAGTATTCTTTCGATGAAAGTTTCCGAATGTGATGTTGGTCCTCCACACCGCCATCCGCTGCGACAAAGGTCTGGTTTATGCCAGGATCAACTCCCCAAATGACAGGATCTTTTGCAAGCAAACGCTGGAACCGTGAGGGCGTTAAAGGGTCCTGCTTGTCGTTCTTGGGCTTCTTAAAAATAAACTGGACATCGTAACCGTCCGTTCGAATACGGTCCCTAAATATTGCATTAATTAGCACATCCGATCTTGCAAGAGGCAGACATAGATAGCTAAAAGAGCTTACCAAAACAATATTTTTTCTGTCTGAAGACTTTCCACGGTAGGGAGCCCAATCTTCTGCATATCAAAGACGTTGAAATATTCTTGACGAACATTCGCTTGGTTCAGTTGTCCATCTTTAGCGGTACGAATGCCAGCTTGTACGAGAGTCTTTGTAAATGATTGATTATCCAGCGTGACGTGTCGAGGTTGAAAAGAGTAAACCGGAAATATGGTAAACCGTCGAGCTCCCCTGGGGTCTGTGTACTTTTCGTGTCTTGGCTTCGAGCGCTTTCCTTGTGTCGGCAATAAAGGCTGGTAGTTCTGGGTACGATGGATGGTCTCGAGTTGGAAGGCCTCTCGGGCGAATGCATCGTACAGAGTCGACGTAGGGAGAATAGGGAGCGGGAGAGGCGCCGAAAGAACATGATGGGTGTCGCCTTGATCATCGACCACGAGGATGGTATTCCCAAATTCGTTGATATACTGATAGACGTACGAGTGACTCGGGTCGATTTGATTGCGAGATGTATGGCGAAGTTTTGTTTGGATAATACGATGAGCGAGAGGATGCGAGTTGCGTAGGATCGGTGATTACTGTGATCGGTGGGGACATAGTAGATATCGTTCTTCATCCCGTAAGCCCTCCACGACTCGCACAACAATACGACGGAATACTCATCCACATATATTTCACTTGGCAATGGTGTTGTAAACTTCTTGGCTAAAGTAAGAGTGCCCTCTGACGTAATAGCATTGCGTACAGCCGCCTTGAGAGATCGAAACAGCGGTTTAGAAAAGGATATTTTCTTGAGAACCATCTGCAAATTATATAAATCAGTAAATATTATTGCCAACTTCTCATATGCAAGCTCATGTTGGTACCTCATGTACGTTTCTATGTATGAATGCCCAGGATACGTAATTTTGTGGTTGATGATCTCGGATGGACACCTGCCGCTCAAGTCGCTGTAAGATCGTGTGAATCCATTTCATATGTAGGTGTGGTTTGGCGTTTAATTCAACATCAGATATCGGAAGAGGACCCATTTGTGCTTTTAGAGCGTTGACGATGGCATTGACAACATTCTGTTGCTCTTTTTCAAGCTTTGATACAATTGCCGGTACCGAAAAAGTATCTTTTGACGCGGTGCTCTTTTCATAGGCATATGACACGATGGCCCTTCTCTCCGAGGTGGTAGTGTTTTTAATATAAAAAGCATCCGTGACATCCGACGCCCGCATCAGAAGATATTGGATGGTTTTCGGTTTGAAATTCGCCGTTACATGTGACCGAACCAGCTCTTCATACTCCTTTGCTTGCTCAGATATAAGCGTCATAAAACCTTTTCCTTTGAAACGTTCAGGTGCAAAATGTGGACAGTTTTTCTTGAATCTGTTGAAGCATTTCCTTGATATTCTCGGGCGCCTTCGTTCCTTGTGAAGCGACAATTGCGAAGATTGCATAGAACAGATAGTGGAACATTGGAGGAATTATCCGGTTGTTTTGAAGGCAATCGAGAATAAAATAGTTCGCAAATAGAGATCCAGCATAAGTGACATCTCGGACATGCAGTACAACTTTTCGGATAATGGATATAATCGTTGCCTCTTTGCAAGTATTTTCGAGGGAACTGATTATCACAGATGTCCTCTTGAGGGTGGTAAGAGTTTGGTGTGGCGGCTTATAATTGTCACAGTCCTTATGGCTGCTTCTTGAATGTCCTTCTTTGCCACAGCTGGCACACTTGACAATGGTTTTCCTTGGCTTATTCTCAGCTTGCTTTGCTGCCCGTTTTGCATCTCTTTTGGCATTTGCGAGTTCGAATTTTTCTTCTTTCTTTGACTTCTTGGGTGGCAAACATGTAACGGATGAGGCTGCACTGGATGACGAAGCAATAGCAGACAGTGATGGAAATTGTGCGCATAATTTTAGTCCTGATACTAATGGGCATACTTCACATTTCGAAAACTTACTGCCGTCATTTGTCTTCCGTTTATCGCCTACATTGAGGGTGGAATCCCCTTCAACTGTAAACGTTTTCAGCTATTGCCGAAAGAATATATGTAAACTTGATGGCTACAACAACCTGCAGAGCCTTGAACAGGATCTCGAACAGGGCCTCTCAATTTTCTTGGCAAGCGTACCGGTTGAAAATCGTTATCATCGTCATCAATATTCATCTTTCCAGACGAAGGTCAATTACGGATAGATCCATGAGGCAACAGTCCGCTTTTAGTATCTTACTTTAATGTAAAAACGAAATGTGTAGAACGGGAGGAGAGGAATTGAAAAGAGACGAAAGAAAGGAAAAATGGAATGTGGGGATGAGTGATTCAATTTTATGTACGCGCGGCAGGCATTTTCAATTTCAAAGCCAAATGAAAAAGTTTGCTTCCGTAAAATCTTTGATATCCATTCATAGAAGAACTTCTCATCTGTTATGAATTCTTGCTATTGTGTACAATCTTTTCCCACGTTGTTGGATCAGGTAGTACGTCTTCCCTATATTTATCCTCAATCGACGATACTCTCTAACAGCATACACTTCTTATGCAGCAAAATATGAGCATGATTACTGAAGCCAACTCTGCTTATCTCTCACAGTTTATTTCGTGGAAAGCACACAGCTCAAGTTCTTAGAAACTATCAATCTCGAGAAGGCTCGTTTTGTAGGCTTTAGTGTCTAATTAGCGCAGTCTTGCAAGGAAAGTATGTTTCTGGTAGTATTAAGAGGGAATTCAATGCTGTTCGGTAAGTACTGGAAGGTACGAATATCTTGACATTAGCAGGATTGAATGAGCACCGTGAATACAGGAGCATGATCCATTCTCGCAATGCTGATAATATGGTACCTTGGTCTCAACATCAAGAATATTCTGTTGAAGAAGAAAAGAAGAGCGCAAATATAGGGAAATCATGGGAATGGATTCCCGTTCATTCATGAGAAGTGGTACAGAAGTAAGAATTTTATTTTAATACTAGCCTGCGGCTAGACTCGCTTCGCTTCGTCTTGAGGGACGTAGATGTTTTCAGCAGATTCGAGTAGTAGGTGCAAAGCAAAATAGTAAATGGAGGTTTGCTCGACTTGCTTGGCCCTCATAAACCTCCATTCTCCAGCGGTTTTGCATCCGCTTCGCTTCTGCAAGCACAGCGCCATCGAATTCCCGGTTTATTCAGACCGGCGCTCGCATGAAGCATTGGTGAGAAATATCAAATAGATGTCTTTTTTTCTTTTCTTCCAAGGAGGTTCTGCCCTCTCCAGAACTCCCCTCTCCTACGGAAGGCTTCCTATTCAATACTTGATGCCTATAGTCTATATTTTATTCGTATACTTCGTCTATACAGTAGTCTATATTCTATCCATATACTTCTCTGTATACGATATTGCGAGTGCTGTGGTGGGAGTAGATGCGAACGGAAAGAAGATAGAGATGGAGTTGGGTGAGCATACGCGGGAAAGTACAACGTGAAGTTGGCCATGTGAAAAGACAGGGGAGGGAAGATATAAGCTCATATGCTTCATAGTTTGTCCTTGACTTTTGTGTATAGTCATTGCAAAGGCTATACGGACTGGGAATTGGTGGCGGCATAAAATGAATGGAAGAGAATCATTGGAAGAAGATTTCAATGCATTAAAGTAGATATTTGTGCGAATGGCGGTGTCTGTCCATTTTCTGGAAGCATAGGGCCGATACAATGCGATACTCTTCCTGAAATTCTGAAACTGTAGGCGCCATGGATAGCATTGGCAACGGTTTCATCCAGCGTGACACCGAGGGAAGAAAATACAAAGACATTTTTGTAAGCATGGACGTTTTGACGGAAGTCGCGTGCAGCAGCGTTGTTTTCTTTCCAAAGAGATTGAAGAGGTTCAGATGGTGGCTGTGGTAGTGAAGGTCGATGTTTCCATTTTTGCAACAAAGATTAAGCACTGGATCCTGCCTTGATCCTGATACTCTCTCGAATAACCACATTTTGGCATCACAAAAAGGGCAATTCACTCTTGTCTGAGGCAATGTATGCCTGTGCTCGACGACATCTCTACCAGAAACCATATGCTCAGCGAATTTTGGTTGTCGAGCGATACGCATGGAATCATTCGAAATAACTTGCGTAGCAACAGCGCCTGCTATGCTTGCAATTTCCATTTCATCGTAGTTTCGACGCCGAGGGCTATCAATCAATTCGATGATATCAATATCATGAGGTAAATATTTCCAAAACTAATGAAGACTACATTATCTGAAGAGTATTCAATGATGGGCTAAACCTTGTTTGTTGCTCATTTTGGTCTCGCTCTGTCGATCTATTGAAGTCTCAAATGGTCTGTTCGCCCACAGCTGTTGCAAGAACATCGCGGGGTAATAATTGGATGCTCTTGTTTGAAGTCCATTGTTGTTCTGAAAAAAAGACTCAACAAAACGCAGATGTGAAAACAGTAAAAAAGCTTTTCCCAACTGCATATAACCTTCCTCGCTTGTAAAGAGTGTATCACCTATTATGCTTGATGAAAGAGATGTTTCTCACGACCCACAGGCAGCCGATGGTAGTTGCGAGGGTGTTTGAGACCATACTCAATTTGCGAATTAGCTGGCAGAAAAGGAAATTTTTTTCATGATTTTTTTTTATTAAAGTAGAGACAGCCGTCAAAGCAGTGGATATAACTAGGTAAAGATCTCGACATATTACTGTTTTCAAGTGATTACCATTAATGCAGTTCAAATTCGTTTGGGCAGAAACTTAGGGTATCCAAGGCGATTTTGCATAAGCCATCCAATTATTTTCGGGCCGCCTTCTCGTTCTAGCAAAAGTTATGCCTAAAGTGAGCACCGAGTACATTGGCATTGGCTGCAACCGAACAACACATGCGGCAGCCTGGGGAGTAAGCGGTCTCGTCGCATTCGCTGCCAGCAAGCTTGTAGCGCTTTACGATCCTCTGGTACGACAACGTGGCGATCAGTGATCAACTAGACGATGTTGTTGTTAACACGGGCAGTAGGACAAGACACGCCGAGGCGTCCGCGAAACGTTGCAAGGTCATACTGAGCGTGTTATCTGCGTTGAATTTATCGAACAAGGCAAGCATCCTATTTGACGACAAGAAACGATTATTTTCTTCGTCTATCTAACACGACTTTTTTTTCTTTATTTAAAAAGGTATCCCATCGCAGGATGCAGCGCTCGTATCTGGATCGGCAGACGCTACGGCCAAAATATGGAAAAAGAACAAGAATGGAGAGGTTAGAATGAGTAAAAATCGACGACGACGATGCAGCCTACAGTTACTGAATTCGGGATGTAGTGGATCAACTCTGCGACGTTGCAGGGCCACTCGGGTGCCGTCGAAACCATTGGAGTTATGCGTGCGCTGAAATACATTGATGGCTCGCCGGATCTGATCGCTACAGGCTCAGCCGATGGCACGATACGTATTTGGGAACGAGAAGTTATAGATGATGCGCATGGTACGGTTGGGCTTTTGACTCAAGAGGGGAAGAAGGGGAGAGAATACTGATAAAGGGTCTTCTTTCGCGGATAATAGACGAGGTATCCATGCTCCAGGTCATTGAATGCGGTAACAAGTATCCCACAGCGCTAGCCATGTCCTATCTGCCGGGAAGCAACATTCCAGTCATTGCTTGCGCGCACACTGACAAGAAGATTTCAGTTTTTATCTACCAAAATTCTGCAAAGCAGTTCAAAAAGGCACATGTGCTTCAAGGACACGATAACTGGGTCAGATCCTTGGCATTTGCTACCTACACTGGTGACGAGCAAGAAGCAACTGGAACCAACCATACCTTGAAGCACGGCGATCTTATGCTTGCGAGTGGATCTCAGGACAAGTATATCCGTCTCTGGAAAATCTCGCCACACAAAGAAGCACCCAAGCAACCTCAGCAGGAAAATAATAATGAGAAGAATGGAATCACGGATGATTTACTGCAGGCGTTGCAGGAAAGCGCACTGTAAGCTCACATATTTGTTTGTCGAGAATGACTGGGACTAAACAATATTATTGCAGGACTGGAGAAAATGTGTTGAGTACGAGAGCGCATATTGTGGACGTAGAGGATGAGGCTGATCCCTCCAGGTCAGTTAAATGATCCTTTTTGCTGGTAGAGGAGGAGGAATTCTAATATACAAATGACTAGAAAATTGCAATACTCTCTCATGTTCGAAGCGTTGCTAATGGGACACGATGACTGGGTCTTTAGTGTCTGTTGGGAGCGTCCTCGCGAGAGAAAAGGCTAGTTGATAGAATGTTTCTCTAGATGATTTGATCTCTATTAATGCGAAGCTATAGATAATACCGGTACGATGTCATACATGCAACCCATGAGACTGTTGTCTGCCTCTAGCGATAAGTCAATGATGATTTGGAGACCTGATCCTGCGACTGGCGTCTGGGTGAACGAGGTAAGAAAAGGAAGAGGAAGGATAAAGCATGAACTGCGCGTATAAACTGAACGCATAGGTCCGTATGGGTGACATTGGAGGAAACAGCTACCTCGGTTTCCAAGGCGCATTGTTTGCTCCTGATGGATCTCACGTTCTGGCGCACGGTGCCAACGGTTCCTTCCATCTCTGGAAGAATGTATCCAGCGAAGACGAAGGTTAATTTTATATATACCTAAATCTCTTTGTTCGTGTCACTCACTAGGGATGGTCAACAGATATTAGCCGCTGGGCTCCTCAAGTGGCTATCAGTGGACACTTTAAACCTGTACAAAGTATTGCTTGGGACCCCAAGTCTCGTTACCTACTATCGGCGAGGTAATCAATGATCAAACAAAGTGATAGGATATAAATGTCTAACGCAACAATGAAACAATAAGTTTGGATCAGACAACTCGTCTGCATGCACCGTGGGTGCACCAAGTCGATGGCGAAAAAGTAGTTACATGGCACGAAACTGGCCGTCCGCAGATCCATGGCTACGATCTCAAGTGCCTCTCTTTTGTGCACGGATGGCAGATCGTTTCTGGAGCCGACGAGAAGGTTTGCTGATATCTTTATATCTTCGAGATAATTCTGACATTGCCTTCCCCTCTTAGGTCCTGCGTGTATTTGATGCTCCTCAGTCATGCGTAAAAAGTTTAGCAAAGCTGACAGGTCATGAAGAAATTGTTTCCGAAATCGTACGTTACAATAGAAATGGCATTCCTTTTTTCTTTGCTCTAACGAGTTGCATACAGGGTAGCAGACCAGTGGCAGCCAACGTACCAGCTCTTGGTCTATCGAACAAGGCTGTGTTTGAAGGTAAAAAATGTAAGTGTGTCGCGTAGACTTTGGACTTACGCCCTTGGCAGGTGATATCCAAGAAATGGAGAACGCGGAGGAAGATCACACCATGTTACAGAGCTACACCAGGAGCGGATCGTCTCCTGCGTCGTTGACAGAAGTCATGGACCATCCCCCCTTTGAAGAGCATTTGTTGCAACATACCCTCTGGCCAGAAGTCGAGAAATTGCAAGTGTTATTAATCATTCCATTCAACCATTTGTCAATTACTCACACGATTATTTCTTACTACTAGATATGGTCACGGATACGAAATAATCTCTGTAGAGGCTAGCCACGACGGCAAATACGTTGCATCTGCATGCAAGGTAAGAGAAGAACACAGCAACAGCAGCAGTATAACATTTTGTCCATGTATGCTAACTTGATTCTTAAAAAACCAGGCAGCAACGCCAGAGCACGCGGTAGTTCGGATATTCGAAACTGGAAACTGGAAAGAATTACCAGGCAAAGTGGCAGGACATACATTGACGGTCACCCGAGCACGGTTCTCGCACAATGACCGTTGGCTTCTCACTGCATCCAGAGATCGCATGTGGTGTCTGTCAGAACGAAAGGATGACGATCCTGGTAAATATTACAAGCCGTCGTGTTCTGAAAGTAGTATCCAGTGATTGACTCAACTGTTATGCATAGACGCACCGTACCAAATCATAGTAAAGAACAAAGCACACGCGCGTATCATTTGGGACTGCTCCTGGAGCCACGATGATCGAATGTTTGCCACCGGTTCTCGTGACAAGTCCATCAAGATCTGGACACAGAAGGACAACAACAGTGCAGAGTGGGTGTGCGTCGCAACGATCAAATGCGCCGAAGCAGTAACATCGGTTGAATTTGCTCCCGTATTAGTAGACGATCGGTGAGTAGTAACACCATCCATTGGTTGTGAATGGTCACACACTGAGCCCATCTTTTCCTGTGCAGTTACATTTTGGCAGTAGGTCTCGAAGACGGCCAACTTTTGCTGCTAGGTGCAAAGCAACAAGATATCACCCAGTGGGAAACCTTGTTGCAGGTCGAAAGAAGGCAAGTTCGATGATGATATAACTACTGCGTGTGTCTTTTGCTAAATTCGCTATACTAGGTTGTGCCACGCGGGTGTTGTCAATTCACTCTCATGGCGCGCGCAGCCGCTGCAGCTGGCATCCGCAGGCGACGACAATGCTGTCCGAATCCTCAATGTACATATATAAAACTTGTTTCTTAACCAAAGTAGAAAATAAAAACGCGGGCGTCGACGATGCAGCCTGGTATTATTATCGTTGTATATTTATTATTATTGCGCTTGCGTCCGTGCTTGTTGGAATTGCATCTGTAACTGAGCCAGCTCTCCCTTCTTCTTCTCGGACTTTGCTGTCAAATCCTCCAACTGCTTTTCTACGCGTTCACTGTCATCGACAAAAAAGAATATGCTTAACAACAGGGTCGTGTCTCCAATAACAACAAGATCACAACTCACATTTCTTTGCGGATAAGCTCCAGACGGTTTTTAACGTTTGTCGATGCCTCTGCCTTTTCTTGCTTCACGAGTACCGGGCCAATAAGTTTGTATACATTTGCATCCTCCTCCAAGTGCTCCAATTCCTAGATCGCGCGCGCGCGCAGAACGCGTCAGTGGAAAGAGGATATTGAAAGCGAGATTGCTACTCACTTTGCCGACAAGTTCGTTTTCTTGCAATTGGGAATCCAGTCGTTGCCGAGATTCTATTGCTTTTGCAAGTTCTGGCAGGCAGGCGAGGATTAGATGAAAGTAATTTAAGATCGTAGTTAGCCGAAAAAGAAACCTTTTTGGATCTGTTGGAAAGATTTGGATTCTGTTTCGAGTTTGGCTTCCAAGACTGACAGGGACGACATATTTTCTTTTGGTAAGAAAGACAACGCGGCGGCGAGAGCGGAGCCGCCTTCCTTCCTTCCTTGATAATATGCAAAAATCACACACCAGTGGGGGGGGGCGGGTTTCAGTTTTTAACTGAAGATGCAAAGTTGGAATATATATATTTATCTTTGGCAATGCAAGTGCAAATGATATAAAAAACAGCGAATAAAATGATAGCGAAAGAAGCAGTACATGTACATGCAAACGATGCTAAGGAAGAAGAAGAAAGCCAGGGAATGACAAGAGATGCTGCAGTAAAGTGAAAACAATTGCGTACGTACGTTAGAATAACATCAAACGAGAAAAAAAAGATGAAAAGAAGACAAGGAGGAGGAGATTTTTCGGGTAGAGTTGCTGATGAGTCGACTTGCTTTAAAAGAGAGGCACAGCGGGAGCAGCGAAGCGCCTGCGAGCGGATGTATCGATAGGTACTTCGATGAGGTCAGTTTCGAGACCTACGAAGAGGGATCGACCGTTCTTTCCAAAGGACAGACCAGCAATGTGAGCATCTCGATCGGTTGGACCGAGGCGTATGACTTGACGGGTTTCAAAAGTTCGAACATCGACGATGTTGACGTTGCATACATGTTCGGTGTACGCCAGGAGATCCAAAGGACCTTTGCTGAACTGGATGCTTCGTGCAGCGTTGCGTGTTTTACGAGGTTCGAGCGATCCAAGCTGAGCAAGTTTGTTAGGCATTGTCGAATCAGATACGTCCCAGACGGTAACGAAGCCATCTTGACTGGTGACAGCGACAATGTCACCCGCCGCGTTCCAGGCGCATGCTAAAAGTGCTTCGGTGCTTGCAGTGAACTCTGCAGCCTTGGTGTAGGTGGATCCAGAAATGTGATACAAGTAGACTTTACCGTCGTCGCCCACTGCAGCCATCTGACGACCGTCTGAGCTAGTGGCAGCTTTATTTTTCGTTAGTTCATGGTCGTCGGAAAATATGCAAAGCTTAATTCGATCTTTGCACGACATATACATACCTTGATTGATCGCTGCAGGCACAGTCAATGTGACCAATTTCTGCATGCTTGGTACAGCATAGACGCTGACGGTGTGGTCATTGTTGCAAAATGTCACGCGCACTTGATCTCCTTGAGTTTGGGACAGATGGACAGAATTGGTCATACCCATGCCGGTCTGGAAAGCAGTTTGCCACTCGCCCTCAAGTTCCTTGATAAGTGCCATGCCACGTTGTCCGCCAACTGCAACGTAGCCATGTCTAAATTGAGTTGTATGTTAGAGTTAATCTCTCTCTATACCAATACATGGCTCGATGCTACTGCAGCATTTTTCTTACCCAGCGTCAATTGTGGTTGGTGCAAAAGGTAAGCTACCTAGCACGATAGAGTCGCCACCCATGTTCGGATTGTACTAATTTCGCGGAGTATGAGCAAAAACACTAGTTGGGCACTAAAAAAAGTTTTTTTTTCTTTTCCAACTAACTTACTGCATGTAAGGTTTCGTGGTACGGATGAACGATCGTGTTTGTATCGGCACATGCAACAAGATTGCGCAGTTGCCTGGCAATTACAATTAGTTTTCATCTGCGCGTGCTGCGTGCGCAAAACGCGAATCGAACGTACCAGTTCTGAATAGTTGTCTTGATATTCTCGTGCACTTTAGGACCTTGCACGAATGCTCCATCATTGTATCTATTCATGTGTTACTGAGCCCCGTTCTACCAGTGTCAAATTTTTGCATCGGCATACATAGTACTAGGTTGCCGAGGCAGTATCGGTGAAGACGGTGCTGATTTTTTCGTGGCAAACATTATGTCGTTGCTATGTAGTAAAAAGGGAAAGATAAAATAAAAAAATGTATATAATACAGATAACGTTAAAAAAGGGCCGCTGCTGCTGAAGAAGGTCCTGGTTTTTATACCCCTTTGGATATATGGGGGTGTTGGGGGTGCGCACAAGCTGAAATGAAGATCTCCAGGTCGTCTAAAAAGGAAACGAAATCCTCCGGTGGACGAATGGGATTCCACAGGCGTACGGGACAAGAGCCGATCCGGCCGTGCTTTGTAAGGAGAAGAAGGAACCCACAACAGCAGCAGCAGCCAGCAGACTATAAAATATTTTTTCATCACATCATTCTAAACGGCTAGGACAAACTTTAATCTGCATGGGATATGTCATTATCAGACGATTATGGTGCCATTCCATTATGTATTGCTTTTGCAAAATGTACTAAAACGGGGGTAGACCAACTTTCGGAGCATGCCTGTCTCAGTCTAGATTGTTTTTTCAGCATCCGTTTTCGATCCATCCATCGTCGGGTAAAGGTATACTGTACTGTGAACGTGAATAAATCATTACCACAAATCTTCAGCTTTTGCGCGACGACTGCGGTAATCCCCTGCTGCATCATCCTCCCTTGCAGTATATTTCGTTTCTGCTGCAACTGGCTCTTTCTCAACCCAGACTCCTTGTTCTTCTTTTTCTTCCTCGTCACTGTATGATCGAGGCCGATGACGGTGGTGCTTGCGCTTCTTATCTTTTTTCTTTTTATCTTTCTTGCGATGGGACGACCGTTCTCGACTGGTGTTTCGTTTCCGCTTTTTCTTGCTGCTACTGCCTTTCTTCCTCCTTCGTAATTCCTCCTCTTCCTCGCTTTCGTTTTCTTGTCGCGAAGATACGCTCTCGTTGTCATCGTCGTCGGATACAGACACTCGGCGGCGTTTAGATCGTGTACGAGGCTTGAATGGTTCCACGATAACCTTCTCGGATATAATCTCCATGGACTCATCCACGTGTCGTTCTTGTGCCCGGTTCTGGGCTTGTTCTTTGGGTCTAGTGAATTTAGGTCGGAACGGCTCCGGGGGAGGTGGCGGACCTATCAACTCCTCCTCCGCTTCTTTGTCTGCTGTGGCCATTGCTGTAGTAGTAGTTATTTTTGACTCATCTCGAGCGGCGTTTGCGGACATCCCGACACCTTGGCTTTCTGCATTAGCTGGGCCCTCTTGTCCGACCACATCCTCCTCCTCTTCCTTCTCTTCTTCATCATCTGAGTTTTCAAAAATGGCTTTGAAGATGTCCATGGACGGTCGTTCGTAATCCAGCGACGATGTCGCTGCCTCCTCAGCTTGATTCTGCTGCTCTTCCTTTTCGGATGGCGGCTGCTGCTGCTGGGTATCTTGTTCTTTAGCAGTGCTGGATGATGGCGGCGGCGGCTCGATCGCTTTTGCTTCTCGCTCTGACGGTTTTGGAATAATCGCATTTAGCGCGGGATCATTTGCCCATCTGTCCGTTACACTGAGCTTTCCGCGCGCACGTAGCATATCTTCAACAGCTTCTTCACTCAATGCTTCCTTGGATCCTGCTTGCGTTCTGCCAGCCGAACCATCCGCTTCGCCGGGTACATGGTTCGGATGTGGGTTGCGTACATTGAAGCGCTTGCAGACGAGTCTGGCAGGATAAAACGGTTTCACTGTGCGTGTGAGCTGCCCAAACATCTTCATGGCTGCAGCCTCAGCTTCCTGCGACGACGGTGTTTTGGCAGGCTGCGCAGCAGCAGCAGCTGCTTCTTTATCCTTGATCTCCTTTTCTTTCCTCCACTGTTCTTCAGTCTTGAGACCGCCCTCAAATGTCGTTTGTTCAATGCTACAAGAAGTGAAATTTGAGCTCGTAAAGCGTCCGCTCATCATGGCACTGATAGGTCGAAATATCCGTGCTGATTGTGCAAATTCGTCCATTTCTTTCATTGCTTCATCGTATGTCAGACCTTCTGGTATCGGCAATGTTTCTTTAGGCTCGCCGTCTTCACTTAGGAGACCAGCCATGTTTTCCAAGTATTGACGGTATCTTTGCTGCTTTTTTGGGCTGTCTCCAAAAGGCATGAAGCCCTTCAAGGCCATGTTTGCTTGCTGCTTGCTGATTTTGGGGAAATCGGACAACTTGCTGTAGTCTTTGGCGCGACTGCCACCAGTTACAAATTGCAAAACGTTGTCCAATCTATCTCTTGATTTTTTTGGTATATAGTCGAACACAGAACGTGTTTCGATAGGTTTTTCGCCGAGAATAGCTCCTCGCTCTTCAAACGTCATGTTATGCCGTGGCTCGTTGACTGGAGTGGCTGCGCTGTCCCCTTCGAAAACATGTCTCTCACTAAACGATTCTGGAACTTCGGGTGGCCGATACCTGGAACAAAGTTAAATCGTTAGACCTTTGTACTCTTTTTATATTTCACTAGTTTTATCCTTTACTTGCCATTTTCCGAGCTCCTGTGGTTCTTGGGAGAGAACAAACCCCTTCAAAGGTAAGCGACCATCGCTACACCGCGCCTTGTTCAGATTCGTCTCTTCCCGGCGTTTCTCCTCTGGCTCTCTTGCATATCTTTGCTTCTTAGAAGGGTGTTCGTCTCTGCGGTAATGAGTTCCTTCGATTTCATCTTCGTAAAGTGTATGATGATATTGTTTCAAGTTGACGCCCGAGTCACCATAAACATCCACGTCGTCGTCTTCTTCAAATGCACCCAGTCCAAAACCTGCAGATCGACTGGATGCTCCTTGACTAATTCCAAATGCTGCTCGGCGCTTCGTTCCCGCCGACAATGCTTCCTCCTCCTGCTCCAGCATATCCCGTTCGTTCTTCAACTGTCTCAGACGTCGCATTTCCGCTACTTGAGGCACATTCTTTTCGAGCTCGTAGCCGAGACCGAATACGTTGGTTTTCGCAGAGAAATTCATGATGGGCGTATCTCGAGGAGCAAACGTAATATCTATATGCATCTCATCGTCTTCATCTTCTTCCTCTGCTGCCATTCCAGCCTCCCGTCGCTGTCTTTGTGACATGCGTGGACCAATACCCTGCCCAGGTTTCCATCCGAGCTTTCGAAGTAATCGAATGCCGACAGAGTCGCGCGTCGGCTGGATCACATCCATTAGACTTGCACCAAGAAATCCTACACCACCTCGTGCTTCGTCTTGTTGTTGCTGCTGTCTCTTCGCTTCCAATTCACGCTGCGTGCCGCCCAAGATATCAAACTCTTCCGTTGCCACAAGTTTGCGTGCACTTGCCAACTCCTTTGTCTTAAGTGAGTACATCCCTTTCTTCTTTTTCTTCCTCCTACACTGTTCTTTGTCGTACCTGCAAGTCCTCCTCGTCCATGAAGTCTTCGGGTCGTGCTTCCCGCTTTTCGCTTCGGGCCGATCGCGACGACACAAAACTGCTGGGTGCCCAACCTAGGTACGATTACAGCAACGAACGATCGATCAGTGCCGCCCTTCCTTCATAAATATTCTTGACGGTGCACATACCTTCTTTCGAGCCGACAGTGTTAAAGTATCCGGCAGAAAAGCCGCCAGTGAACGCACCGTGGAATCTTCGGCGGCCCTTCTCATCCCGTACTTCTTGTTTCCAAACGGGAACAAATTGGCCTGAATCGCTGACTCCTGCTCGCCTGTCCCGTTCGGTTTGCTCTGGAAAAGCTGTTCCAAAAACTACAAAACTCTCTGCTGGTTGCCGTTGTTCGATCACTGACGGATCGCGCGACATTATGTCTTGAAACAACACAGAACGAGAAATGCATTGGAGGAGCTTGGACATTTCCCGGCTTCTAAATTCCCATGTTGAAACTCAGATGTCCCACCACAAATCACACTGGGAACGAAACGAAACGAAGATATTGCACTGACAAAACACATCATTCCAAAAAGAGCGCATTTATTTATCGTAATAAATGGGTAGATCCAAACAGCTTAAAGCATGTTGGAGGAAGATCGCTCGGCAGCGTTGTGCTGCTCGATTGCCTTGTCAAGTCCCAGTTGGTTGTCAGTCCAGAGAGGAGTGATGTTGCTTGGAACGGACATGCCGACACCAGCACGACCGCCCTCAGCAGCCCAGTCACTGACACGCTTGAAGCCGTAGCGTTGCCAGATAGTTTCAAGAGAGTCAACAAGGTGGTCAATCATTTCGCCGTTGTGACCAGGAGTAGGAGTGATGCGCAGACGTTCCTCGCCAACAGGAACGGTAGGGTAGTTGATGCTTTGGACGTAGATGCCGTGTTCAGACAAAAGCACGTCCGAGGCGAGCTTAGCCTGAGCAGCGTCACCAAGCAAGACAGGTACAATGTGCGAAGGGTTGGGAACCACAGGGATACCGAGTTCAGCCAAGCGAGACTTGACGACACGGGTGTTAAGTTGCTGCAACTGGCGTTCGCTGCTGGAGACCTTGAGGTACTTGACAGACTGCATGGCACCAGCAACAACAGCCGGAGGCAAAGAGGTAGTAAAAATGAAGCCTGGGGCGTAAGAACGAATCATGTCGACCAAGGACGCCGAGGCAGCAATGTAGCCACCAACGACACCGTAGGCCTTGCCGAGGGTACCGGTGATGATATCGATTTCATCGAGGATGGAGCCGTTGCCTCGTGTAGGGTGAGCAGCGTTCAGGTCAAAATCGAGGTGCTCAGCAACACCAGCACCGCGAGGACCGTACATACCGACGGCGTGGACCTCATCCAAAAAGGTGATGGCACCGTATTTCTTGGCCAAAGCGACAATCTCGCGGATAGGACCAATGGAGCCGCACATGGAGTAAACAGATTCAAATGCAATGATTTTAGGGGTAGCAGGGTCAACTGACTGCAAGAGTTGCTCCAGATGTTCCAAATCATTGTGGCGGAAAATCTTCTTTTGAGCACCAGAGTGGCGAATACCTTGGATCATAGAAGCGTGGTTCAGAGCATCGGAGAAAATGACACATCCAGGGAGTTTGCTTGCAAGCGTTGCAAGAGTTGCGTCATTGGCAACGTAGCAAGAAGAGAAGACGAGAGCGCCTTCTTGATGATGGAGATCAGCCAATTCTGATTCCAGGCGGAGATGGAGGTCAGCGTTGCCGGCAATGTTTCTGGTACCGCCGGCACCTGCGCCGTAGCGATCAAGGGTTCGTCTATGGTAACGAAAATTTTTGAATGAGTATTTTTGCAAACAATGAAAGAAAAAAGATGCACACGCTTACTTCATAGTTTCTGTTAAGACGGGACTTCTGCCCATACCAAGGTAGTCGTTGGCACACCAGACAGTCACTTCGTCCTCAACGCGAGCAGTGTGGGCACGCGGGAACTTTTGAGCAAGGCGATTAATGTTGTTAAAGTAACGGTAGCTCTTGTCCTTGTGTTTCTTATCGAGTTCATGCTTGTAAAAGGCCTCGTAATCAAAATGTTTCGAGTTGGAGCTGAAGGAAACGGGTTTGTCGGCAAACGCTGCCTGCTGGCGCTTATGAACTGTAGACGAAAAAACAATGAATAAACCCCGGCTTATTGGACAACGTGGCAGGTCATCACGATGGCTACATACCGTTCTCAGCACTCTCAACAGCGACTGCCTTGGCAGAGGGAGTAGGCTTCTGGGCAGCAGCGGCGGTGGTGCTGATTCCGCGAGTGCGGACAGCGATGGCCTTGCCCATGACAGGGCATTGCTGGGCCTTGGTCAACAAGCCGTTAGTAGAGTTGGCACCAGCTGGAAGCGTGGAGAGTCTTCTCAAAGAAGAGGTAGGAGTGATGTGCAAGAAGGGGCAGGACTTTTTGGCTTGAGCCAACGCAAACTCCATTTTTTTGAGAGAGAGAGAGAGAGGTAGGGGGAAAGAAAGCTGAGATCCCTGCTTCCTGTAATGGTAAACAATTTTGTTCAACAAAATTTTTTCCGCCAGCATCCAATCGCTGACTCAGCGTCGGCTTGGGAGGCATCATTGGCTCCTCCCATGTGAAAAATGTAACAGAGTTGGGGATGTTATACGAATCTTACGAACCGTCCAGGGCAGACGCATGGATGCATTCAATTGTTCTTAATTGTACCAGTCACCGAATACAACTATAAAATGTCGATGCTTACAGACGACAGCAGTGGCGGCGGCTGTATAGTAGCGGCTAATTATGCTGCCGCCACTTGCGACTTCATCCGGTAGATCCACCGGCCCGACAGGATCAAGCAAATAGCAACATTTTCCCTGGGATTCTGGGATTCTCTTGTGAAAGATGGATCGAGTTTAGCCCCAACGTGGGTATGCGTCACGATCGTAACAATGTGTAACGGCATGCGTGAAAATTGAAGAAGAGTATCGCGCAGTGGTAATCTTGGATATTTCTGTAAGAACATTCTACATGCGTTTACACAGTGTTGGGAACAGGATAATAGGTCAAGGTCACTTAAAATCAGTGTCTTTGCGAACTTGATCCAGAACGAAGGTGCGTGTTTGCTGAAGCACGGACGTCCCAGTGCTTGTGCTCTTTTGATCAGTCCAACAATAGCCTTTAAAAGAACAAAAGTCTGTGGATTGTCGATATCTTGAATTTATGACTGGTTTAGCCTATCCATTGATCCATATGCAGTTCCATATTGTCGAAACTTATGCAAGGTTTTCGAGATTTATGTAACATTTTCAACTGACCAGTGTACATCGTACTGAAAGCTCAATTTTCTCACGAGTCGCTCGGCCGACATAACACGCAAAGCTAAGCTTTCACGCGTCTGCACAGTGACTCGGTTCTGGGTGTGTAGTACTAAGCTTCGGGCAACTCTCGGAAAAAAGAAGGAAGACTTTTAGTAATAGGTACTAGAAATCCATGTAAGGGCGGTTCAGGCGGTGGAAGGTATCCAGTTCTCTCCAAAATTGGGCTACCATTGCTTTGTCGTGATGGCGTAAGCGACGATGAATCTAGACAAGAAAGCTACGTTAAAAGCTCAAATACCTTGATCTGCACCTCCACGTTCTACTCACATCAAGTGGCATCACTGGCCATTTGGCAGCAGGACCCGTGATAACATCATCTTTCCATTTTGGATAATATCCAACCACTGGAAATACAGTTAAACTGGTTAGATGCTGCAAATAACTGCTTTGAGATTTGCATATTTTACCTCTGTGAAATAGCTCTGATGGCTTCTCGTATTTCCAACCATCGAATTGCCATTCGTGGCCACTAGCGATAACGCAGCATACGCGGTCCCAATCTGTTGGCTTGAACTTTTTGACATTGTCGACCACGTGATACACCACCGTCTTGCCATCCTTTTTGCGTTCTACCGTAACTTGCTCGGGTTTTCGCAATCCTTTTTCTCGTAACTCGATAGGATCGATCCATCTGCGTATATATCGTCAGTAACTCGTCAGATGCTATTTAGGATGAAAGGACATACTCTGAGTCTTCTAGGTAATGCTTGATGTTATGAAGAGTAATTTTCGACGTTGGTGCCGCTGGCACGATGATGATAGGTATACGATCTAGATTTCACAGTAAGTTTCACAGACATCATAAGCTCGTGTAGTAACTTTTAGTCCTATTTACCCTTCTTCGGTATATGTGCCTTGTCTTTCTCTGTATTAAACGGAAAAGATTGTACATTAACAAGCTTGATTTATATCTTCCAGCAAAGCCAACAGCAGCATACCTTGTGTTTGCTCTACAGGTCCCTTTCCTTTCAAAACTAAGTCTGCGTAATCGATAAACTTTTCGAATGACTAGATTTATATCCTGTCAACGACCATGCTTCTCCTCTCATGATGTATTCAACGTACTTTTCGACCGCGCATCACATCATCTCGAGAAAATCCCTTGACGGGAAGCTGCATTTCTCGCACTCGATTGATCGTCTCTTCGCTTTCTGCGGTAAACCCCTTTTGTCTCTTCTCAGGTCGCTCGACGATATCATAATCCTCTTCGCCGTAACCGCCGCCTCGCTTGCTACCAGCTTCAGCTCCCACCGCAATGTTGGCTGCAGAGTCGATCTTGCCCTGCAGGTAATCGATTGCGATTCGTCTATCAATAAACGATACCATATCTACTTTCTCCGTCTGGCATTCTTTGACGTAGGAACTGTCGAACGGGTTGGGGTTTTGTATAAGGAAAACGAGAGCGTTTAACTTGTATGTTTCGCTCGAGCTTGACTTTTTGAAGGTTGTTGCCGCGTCCGCTGGAAAGGATACATTTTGATCGTCAAAGTGGATGGTTGTCGCTTCAGAGATTTTTGAAACAGGTTCACCAGATTCGTTCTTGAAGGTGATTTTGTGTGAATTTCGAGTACACTCTCGCAGGATCGCGAGTGGTTCTGGATCTGACATTCTCAGAAGAGCACAAGAGAAGGGAGGGAGAGTGAGCGCTCGTCGGGTATCAGTCGCTGCTGAGTTGCTGTTGCGGGGACAATCTTTCACTCTCAACTCTTGGGATGAACATTTAAAGTGATCTCTACGCTTCCAATGTATAGCAGTTGATTTTTACGCACGCATTATGATTACAGTGTTATACTGGATTTTGAAAAAAATTCTTTGCGCTGTGTAAGAATACACTTTGTGGCCTGAAAAGAGACGATTGCGGTGCCACCTTTAGATTTTCATGTGGTCATGATATACAGTATAAATCTGTCAAAATCGGTTTGCATGCAACAAATTTCAGAACGCAAATGTACACAAAGTATTAATGCAAAAGATCTATCTTTTCGATGCAAAGCTGAAAGGAAAATCCTGTAAATTATGGAGAGAAAGAAACAGAAGTAGATAGGTATGGATCGTTCTTCTTGTTCTGCTTCTTTTCGTGCTTGGAAGGTCTTTGGATATCCATGGCCTGAAATTACTCCATTAAGCATTTTCTACTCCTTGTTTTGAGTTCATTGATTTATCATCTTACCTCAGTCATTCTAAAGAAGAGCTCATAGTTTTCAATTGTTTTCTTGAAACGGTCAGAGCTGGGACCTAAAGTCGGCAACAGTTAGGAACTATTTCTGCTATTTCCATGACATCACGGATACAAACCATTCGAGTACAAGAAGACGTCGGAAGCAGAGTGCACGCCACTGGATTCCTCAACGGGCAAGTTGCCGTGCCAATCAAGACCAGCTTTGGAAGAATATTCATGAGTCTACAAGTCTTGGATAGAAAGCAAGACAGTATATTTACCTCCATAGTTGCCAACCATATCTTGCTTGTTTGCGACATTGATACCGTTTTCTTCAACAGCGGGAGTGCGGGTACCGACGGTAGACAATTGCCAAGCTTCATAGTGGTCAGGACCGTTGTTGGTACCAGCAGCCAAGACGACTTCAGGGTTCTACATCAAACGGAATGAGTGGGAAACTCGTCGCAGCATACGATGCAATATATTTACCCAGTTGTCTGGGAAACCATCATTGTCGTTATCCTCGTAGCCGGGCCAGCCAGCGTGACCGTAGACACCGATGGATTTACGCATGTCTTTATCGGCGGACGCTTTCTTGATATAGCGAGTATCAACGGAGCCCCAGACGTCAAAGCCGTGAGCGTGATCAGCAGTGATAAGGATCAAGGTATCTTCATATTCGCCATTTTTCTGTGAAGAGTAACGTATGTCAGTCGACAGTGCAAAAGTTTTGCTGCTTTGCTGACTACTTTACCTTTAGCCACTCGATAGTGTTCTTGACGGTAACATCGAGTTCCAAAAGTTCAGCGTATGCACGAGGGAAGTCAAGAGGATGGAGTTGCTTGTCTACAGAAGCCGCTTCAGACATCAAGAAGAAACCATCCTTGCCACCACGCTTCTTCAAGACCTCCAGGGCCTTGATAGTCATGTCGGACAGACCGGGCTGATCAGAGCCTGGAACGATAAATGTCTAAGTCTCAAAGTCTCATCAAATTTTTTGAGTACAAATACATACCAAGCTGATCCTTGCCGCTGAGATCAGGAGCAGCTTCGTTGCCGACAGTGTTGTTGACAAAGACGTTGCGCTCCATCCAGACGTCCATGATACCTTTACGGAAGACACCCAAGAGCTTGTCCTTTCCGTTGTACTTTTTCAAGTCCTTCTTGTTCATGACAATCTTGTATCCTGCTTCTTCAAATAGAGGATAGTAGTCGGTGCCATTGAGAGCCTTTTCGCCCTTAAAGTACTCGGCACCACCGGCAAGCCAGACATCCGGAGCGACGGGTACAGTCCAGTTTGCGGCGCCGTGGAGGATGGAGTCGACAATGTAGTCATAGTCATAGCGAGAGCGGGTATGAGTGTAAAAGGCGGCGGGAGTGGCATCCTGACCGTTAGCAGTAGAAACGATACCAATGGCTAACAAAATAAATGTAACCAAAGTTAGCTTTTGTGGTGGCAAGATATATGGTAAATGGGACGCTTTTACATACCTTTTCCAGGCTGGCGACGGCGGATCAATTCAGTGATAAGCTCAACCTTGGGGTCGTCGCGAGTGGGTGCTGAAGAGTCAACGTAGACACCCAATGCATTGACGGAGGATTTGTGGCCAGTAGCATAGGCAGAGGCAGAGTTGGCGGAATCGGTCAACAAGGAGTCGACAGAGTTGGTAATGACGTGACCCAAGTTGTCAAAGTCCTCGAAGCTCAAGAGGTTTTCGTACTTGCCAGAAATATGTTTGCGTGAGACGGCACGAGCGGCAGTGATCATCTAGATTATCAGGACATAAACAATTAAAAATCTTGACTTTACCAAAACAAACTAAAAGAGTGTTAAAGATACTTACACCAACGTTGGTACCATCAGAAATGAAGAGAATGACGTTCTTTGCCTTCTTTTTAGGCTTCTTTGGCTAAACAATATCGTTTAGCAAAAGAGTCCATTGCAATGTTTCATTGTTGCTGACTTACCTCGACAACGGTGTAGCGGACAGTGTAGGCATCTTTTGGACTATATTGGACGGTAACATCGTAGGTACCGGGCTCATCGAACTTGAGCTTGTGCCAGATCTTGGAGGCCACGTTAACAACAGTGCCCTGAGCATCGTTGTAGGCGACATCGATGGAGTCGATCCAGGTGAAGTTCCATCTTTCAAGAGCAGGCGAGTGCTCGATGCCAAAGAATTCATCGATATCTTTCCACTTGCCACCATCTTTGCGGACTCGAGTCTTGAAGGAGGTTAAGGCGGCAGGAGGGGAGGCCTTGTTGGAAGTATCGTAAGCGTGAGTTTCGACTCTCAAGTCGAAGTATGCACCCGGTAGGAATTTGGATCTGTAAACAAGATTGACCGCTTTGTGTCAGTGATGACATCTAAGAAACACGAAATTTTTTTTTTTACTACACATCAGGCGGGAAAATGCAAGCGTGTGGGTCAGGGCATGCACCCAAGCGAGGATACTGACCAGCAGGATCGTAGTTTGGGGTGTAGTGGCCAACACGACCTGCCTGAACCAAGGCAGCAGAGCAAACGGCCAAAGATGTCAAAGTCGCTGCCTTCATAGTAGCGACTGGATTGACGGAAAAAAAGAAGGATCTAAAATGGGACAAGAAGGAAGATGCAGTAACCCTGCATATATACCTTTTTATAGCATAATCGATGGCTTTTCAGAGTACAAGATCATTTATCAGCATTGGTATCCCAAAGTTCTACGTTGGTGCACGTTGTCTCGTCTTCAGCAAACGATCGCCCCTCAACAGCGCACATGGTCACACTTCGCTCCGCAGACTTCGGACCTTATGTCACATTTACGAATCGAACGGATACCAGGAATTACCTGGGACACAATCGCTGCTAAGCGCCTTTCGCAACTATCTGATTGGATAGAGCACACTTGTGCTTCAGGGACACTCCGTTTTTGCCCGCGCCTTCGGTAATAGTGTACCATATTTTGAAACTCGGTGCCTTTCTGAGAATGGAAGGAAAAATGCTACATTTAAAAATGGCCCTGATTCGGTAGGTTTGGATCACCTAAGCCTTTATTGGCTGCCTTTTGGCATATTCATGTCGAATGATATTTGCTCTAGAAGCATTTTGTTTTCTAGAGTCTCTGCAATGTTGCTAAATAGGGGTTTGGTATTTTTCTGCCAAATCGAAGCTAGTATGTATTTAAGCTTCTTGCTATTACAACCAAATTGGTGGAATAACAGGCTCAGACAGACTGCAGACTGCCGGTGCAAAGTTTTTCACGGGTTATGGAAGCCATTGAATTCAGTGTAGATGGCGTAGATTGGCGCAACGCAAGACTATGCAAAGTCGTCTAATCGAAAGTCGCTAATCACTTTCAAATTTAATATGTAAATAGCGATTTCCTTCCGATCTTTTATTGACCAGAAAACAGTATCTTTTGATCCATAAAGATGCTACAAAGTAAATATAATAGACGCTCGAGTATGCATCTCAAAGCACATTAAACGCCCAACGACGCCTAATCTCCTAAGCCCTTTTTTTTCTGTTTTTTCTTCTTCTTCATTTCTAGATTAGGTCGTCACTGTAACGTCGAATCCTATGGTCCCTGGCGTTTATGCATGAACCCCTGCTGCCAGCCCACTGGTACGTCAAATTTTTCCGGGAATTGAATGGCGCCCCGCTCAGTGTCGAGTCATGCATCTTCGGCTCAAGTAGCCATCGTTATATCCAGAATGGGCTCTGTCAAACCAATGTTTCGCAATGATCTCAATGGTGTGGACGCTGTAAGAGTGTAATTCCTGAGTTTCTTTTTCCAGAACAAGCTTCTTAAGTTATTTCTTGAGCAGTATACCCGCCACAAACGATACATTCAGTCATACTTTCTGCATTACAACCGAGGATCACCGCCGAAAGGGAGCAATGTACCTGAGAATTACAAGACGGAGTACGACATTGTTCGAGAAAATCACAAGTATGCGTTTTGCTAAAGGCTATCGATCAACTTTGAAGTTTGACACAGTGTCGCAATAGGTTCGTGTGGGACAATGAGGAAGAGGATGAAGGGACGTGGGAGCAGCGTGTAGCGAAAAAATATTACGATAAACTATTCAAGGAATACGCCATCTGCGACCTGAAGTATTACAAACAGGGCAAAATTGCATTAAGATGGCGGACAGAGTCAGAGGTGATTTCCGGCAAAGGTAATTACATTTTGTCTATATTTGCCTGCTACAATCCAACTCACTTTGACCAGGTCAATTTGTATGCGCATCAAACCGCTGCGACAATACCAAAAAACTGACAAGCTGGGAGGTCAACTTTGGGTACATTGAACACGGGGAAAAGAAGAACGAACTCGTCAAGGTGCGACTGTGTCCTGAATGTTCGGATAAATTGAATTACAAGACACAAAAGCGTCAGGCGAAAAAGGAAAGCAAAAAAAGGAAGCGAAAAGAAGAGTCCGAATCCGAAGATGAACGGGAGGATGACTCGAGAGGAAAACGAAGCAAACAAGCATCATCTGAAGATGAAGACGGGGAACATGAAGAGAAACATGCTAAAGGTAAATGACAACTTGAAAAGATCTGCTTCACTTTTACTAGACTGTATTCCTTACAGACGAAGCATCCTCTATATGGAGCAAACCTATTGAAACGAGAGAAGAAAAGTCTAAAGAAGAAGAATACGAAGATTACTTTGCAGACCTCCTGCAGTAGATATCCTCAAGCCTCAATAGTATATTCGATTTTCCGACCATAGCAGCATGTAATCTTCTACCATACTCATCATACTAATTCAGCAGCGTCATTGTTTTCTAAGCTTACTGCTGAGAGATCCTTTTTTCCGATCTCTGCTGGTGAATAAAGTTACTGTACATATATAATTGCTACATAGCCCTTCGTGGCGCTTGAAAAGCAAAGCGGCTCACTTGCTCCGTATCTTTTGCAGACTAATGCAGCGTCGAGCAGGAAGTAAATGAATCTCACTCACACTAGACGTATGAGAATCGGGCAGGCCATTGCTCCGCCTAGAATGGACTATTGTTTAGGAAAGAATACCCTGTGTATCTTAATCCGATATTCAAAGCCAGGGCGGGCGGGTATCATACTTGACATTGCTTGTATCACCATCCATGGAGGAATGGGAATTACCGACCTGTCTCCTCAGTTTTGAGTTTGCATGGGCGAACAGATCATTTATTTCCTATAATTCTGTGCTTTCCAAATCGTTAATGTAACAGCAACAGAGTGTCGGATTCTGTGCAACGGAAAAGCGCCACAACCGTGGATGGCATTGCTGGGAATTCCGGATGTTCGTAAAGCTCGCCGCTTTCTTGGGAGGGAGGACAGAATTCAGAAAAAATGTATGTTTCCATTCTTTGCGCCAATATTCGCATTATGCAATGTTCCAACCAGTATTGCTCATACTATGTAGGCTATGAACCTGGTAACGCAAAAGACAAGTGGGTTCGCTACTAGGTCTTTACGGGTAGAATCATATTATCGTCTATACCATTTTTGGCACTCTGCCAAACCAAATGATGAAAAAACTGGGATTGTCCGATCTATGAACCCTACCCTATCCTTTCTTTCTTTCTCTTTTTTTTGCACCGCTTTTCTGCTATCTCCTTTACAATACCACCAAAGTAAACAACGGTCTTTCCCACTCCACTCCCTTTTCTCTCTTTTCTTTGCATATACCCCCATTACAACTGAATGTTCAGTCTTGAAACGTGCATACAGTCATGTTTCTGTTAAAAACCAATTCTCGGCAGAAATCGATCTTTCTGTTCATCTCGATCGTCTCGCTCATATTTCTTTCGGTGCAGCTTGTACGGTACGAGTATGACAGCTTTAGCATTAGAGACATTTTCAGCTGGTCTCAAGATGAAAGGTCCTCCTCCTCGCCGCCATCGTTCGACAAGCCAGCAGCAGCGAAACATGAGCCTACACCGCAAGAAAAATATTTAACGTATCTCCCATACTCTCGGTTTTCCAACCAGCGAAGCACACTGTTAAATGCGGCGCTGCTAGCGAAATATCTCAACAGAACACTGATTGTACCGCCCATGTTTCTCGGCAACGCAAACGGATGGTCGCCAGCACCAGGCTTGTACAAGGTCCTGGCCAACATGACAGACTCGAAATTTCAGGAAAAATGTTTTGACGACGAGGACAACGAGATTGTTGAAGTCCCTGTGCTGCAAGAGGGTCAAACAGAAGTGCCGTTCGGATGCTACAATTTCACGTCCTATGTGATGCTGCCCTGGAGCTGGGCAACCGATCTCAACAAGCTCACATTTGACGAGGAACAAGGTGGATTAGGGTTAAAAATCATCGAACGGTCCGACATGTCGCTTCTCGCTTTGCAGAAACAGCTGAATATCAATGACGACGAAATGTTTCTTATGCAAGATACCACGGTAAGGAGTGTATAAGGGGATTGCAACGACGATCATTTTTTTCTAACCCCAGGAGTTAATGTTTAGCGTTATCAATGGCATATTTACGACTCAGACAACGAGAGCCCTAATTTACGATACCAGTTTGAGATATCACTAAACGAGTTGAAGGATATTCGAGAACGGCTGCTTCATTTCTACGGTATATTCGGCTACGACAGGTTGATGCTGAATTCACCCGAAAGCGAAGAATATCGTTTGCGGATTGAACAAGCGCTCATTTTCCGCCACCCGGCTATATCGGAAGCATCCGCGATCATACTAGAGCAACTGCTAGATGGAGTACAAAAGGAAGAAAGCGAGCTGGTCCCGTTAGATCCTATACAGGCCAAGGAGGCTGAACGTCGTGAACTTCCTCGATTCGTGGCTGCTCACATTCGGGCGGGAGACGGCGTATTCCTACGCAACCTCAAGGACCGCATACCGGAATTTGTACAACAGATCTGGGATATCATGACGGGTAATGAAAAGACGGTGGATGACTTGGTCGGGAAGAGCAACAAGATTGGCGCGCAAGACTCGGCACCGAAACGTAAAAAAGGTCCTCTGCCAAAAGCATCCAAGGAGCTCCGGGACGCATTGAAGAAACTCGATATTCATGAACGACTCAAAGAATGTGCACGACGGAAGGAAATGGTGCTGTACGTTGCGACAGACGCTGCATCGCCGCGCACAAGCGCCGACTTTAAACCCGTCCTGGATGCATTCCCTTGCACGTTTTTCATGTCCGATTTTGATACCACGTGGCGTGAACCTCTCGAGAAAGTGCGCTCGCCTCTGGATCAGCACAAGGACCTTACCGAACATCTTATCATGTTCGTGGATGCTACCGTGTGTTCCTGGGCAGAGCGCTTTGTGGGAACTAGAACGTCTACATTTTCGGTAAGTCTGAAGTTGTAGTTGTGATTGGAGCTATTTTGTTGATGATCTTTGCTAAACCTTCTCTCTTAGAATTACATTAAGCAATACCGGCATGCTATTGTGGATGATCTCATTGACCGCAAAGCCATTGATTCTTGAAAATTTCATCATACTAGCGCGCGTACAATAATTTTGCACTTTCGACTTGTACATCTTAAATGTCTTTATTTTCTTTTTCTTTACAGCTCGCCTCCCTCCAGTTGTACACAACAATTTATCGGTACAGGCACCGGGAAAATTGTATTCAAGACAGACATAGCATATTTTTCCACCTCCACCACCACTTGTTTTATCATTCCTTCAATCATGCATTAAATGTTTCGCTTTACAGTTTTCTCAATGTAGACTACCTAAACTGGATATATATATATCAAAAGTCCAAAAGCAGCTGGACGACTGATCGTTCAAGATGCTCGACTCCTATGCGATCTGGCAGTGATTGGTCGTCGTGTTGTTTGGCAAGCTCTTCAGCTGATCGATGCACTGCTTCTATTTTTTTTTTTTTACAATACTAAGTTTCTGAATGAATGCAAGCAAGCGTAGAAAATGCTATCATCGTACCGGTTGTGAAGAGTCTGAGGAATTCGCAGCTCAGTAACAATGCTTGCGAGTTGACTAGCAGCGATAAGTTAGCTATCCGGGTGAAGGAAACAAGAAATGTAAGCATTGTTTACTTTTCGTGGACGGGTCCTTGAAAGCCGTCTTCATGATCGCTTGGACCGTTTCCTTTTAAATCGCGTGGAAATGTGAGTGAATACATCCAGCAAGATCGAGGTGGTTGCCAGCGTTACCGGTCGAAAGGACTCTTGATTGCGATCATTCATTCTGGCGGAAGGTATGCGTGTGTATTGTCGAAAATCATGCGCGCGGAGGAAAATCTCTCTTATGGGACAACAAGAAGCAAATTTGCAAAAGCACTAATGCAAAAATCCTGTCAGACGAGTAAGAAGGTTACCAGACAACGTGTATGTATGGACCAGCCATACACCATGACGTCCGTCTAACCTGCTCACTTGGTGGGTGGTATTCTTATTGTTCTTGTTTTTGAATAATGATATTTGATCGTTAATCATAACCCCCTCCCATTTTTTTCTCGTCTATTTGCTACCAGCGCTATTCTATACAGCTTTCAGGAAGGTCTTCAAACCTTTGCTTCCGGACCCGGTCCGCCAACGAATCGATCCCTCTGTCGAGTTGTTTCGTGCAGGGTTCTTGGCTGTCAGCGGTGGCGGTTGCGAGCTGCCACCGCTGCCACTGCTTATCGTCGTTGTTGTGGAGGAATGAACAGGTGTTGACATGGATGGAGTTGGCATATTGTTTTCCATGGAAATGCTTGGCTGTCGTTGATGGATAAGGCTACGACCTAGCAGCGCGGATTGCATCGATGCCGGTTGCAAGTGGTGTTGGTGCTGGTGTTGTTGTTGTTGTTGTTGTTGTTGTTGTTGTTGTTGTTGTTGTTGTTGCTGCTGTTGTTGCATGTTTCGATGCATCAATTTCTTTGCATTCACCATAATTCGGAGCGCTCTGATTTGGAGCGAAGGGCAATTGGATAAGGTCGCTGTCTCGTAAATCATGGGAGCAGTGGATAGCTGTAATACTTGATGCAGGGAGTGTTTCGTCAAATCCTTGAGCCTAGCAATCCCAAACAGGTCGGCGAGGATCAAGAGACGAGAAAGGATATGCGGTTGCTGCTGCTGGATAGTGCCCAAATGATCAGTGTAAAGAAACTGTAGAAATGCAATGAGGATGTCTCGAGTATCTGGGAAAGTGAGGGTATACGAGGTGCGCAGCACGGATGGTTCAGTTACTCGTTTCGGTGCAGCAAGCGGCTGGATGCGTGTCTTGAGCGACGGCCATCGTTGCATCAAGATACACGAGTTGGCTGAAACACGCTCGCCATCTGTCGTAGTGATCCAAAGGTCGCACAGGGCTGGGTTGTTCAGTAGCGCTAATCCGGCTTCCTGGGCGCTGGGCGCACAAGTGAAGTTAGGAGGTGAGTACACTCCAAACGCTTCAGTGTCGACTGTAACGAGGTAATTATAGTGAACGAGCTGCTGTGCTGTGTCTTGCTGCATCGTGGAACGCTCCGGATGGCCAAATACAAGGAACTGGTTCTTCTTATCGTACAGTTGTCCTTTAATCCATGTGCCTTTCGAGAGAAGAGGTCCAGCATCCAGTCGGGTCCAGATCATCGATAAAACATCTAGCGCCCAGATATGAAACTGATGCGTATCTGCAGTAATGCATGGTCCAACCACAATTAAAAAATGCCCGCACGCAGATGCTGCAGGAAACTGGAGCGTTGGAGGAGACTGGTACGCTGTCGTACCAGACAGAGCTTCAGTATGGTCCGTCACGTCCACCATCTGGCCGTTCATTGACACTGTGATCTGATGCAGCGATCGCTTCAGGTCGTATGCGAAAACGGTAGAAACGGACCGCCTGCTTTCTTCGTGCTTCTGCTCGTCGACGGCATTCGGTGCATACGCCTTGTGGCCATAGTAGGCAACAAAATCGTTCTGGGAGGACGCTATGGCTGTAACGTTGGCAGCTGCTGTTCGGTAAGTGCAGTAGTCTGAAGCCACGGGGAATGGACGTCGCCATTGCCTACGCTCGCAGTCAAAGATATTGATCTCGTGTATGTAGCCGCTCTCAATATCTTTGCCGCCCAGCAGGACAAGGGTATCATTCGCTATGCAAGCAAGATGCGTGTGTCTCGGTCGAGGAAGGATCTTTTCAGGTACACGAGGATACTCCCATGTCAGTCCGTCGTCTCGGATGTGCAGGATGAAAAGGTCGCCGAGGCACTGGAGACCTGCGTTGCCATGCTGTGCTGTCAGACCGCCGAAGAAGAGAATCTGGTTACCGTAGCGGCAGGCAGAGTGGAAATAGCGCGGCTCGGGTTGGGTATTTCTCGGCATGACACATCTCCACTCGTAGGTATCCAGGGACAAGACATACAGCGTGTTGAGCACTTCAGTTCTGGACGAATCCAACCGGCCACCGAATAAATACAGTTTGTCATCTACGATGGTCGAGGTTGCACCTATGAGTGCTGGAGGGATATCCCCAGTGGTCTTCTTGAGATGGGTAATAAGGTCTGCTACCGACTGGGTGGTCGTTGCAGCCATAGTGAGCTCAAAAAGAAAAAGAGGAAAGAAAAGAGGGTAAAAAACTGGTTCGGATAACAAAATGCACTGCAGAGATGCGGGTGGTTTAGGCTACAAATTTTTGTATCACAGGAGAAAAAACGTGGCATGCAGCGTTGTGCACCAAAGATCTATTATAATAAACAAAAGTCTTTTACGGGCCCACCATCTGGTCTACATCTCTACCTTAATATCTAGTATTCTAGGGCGCATCGAAGTTTCTCGCCCTTGACGCCATTAAGTACATTGTCAATGCAAATATCGCCCATCACCTCGCGTGTTTCAATGGTTGCACTTCCTAATGTTTTGCCCATTAAATTCGGGTTACCCTTTTTTCTCTCTCCGATTGTAAGTGCTTACCAATGTGCGGCAAAATGACACAGTTTGGTAGCTTGAACAGCTTGCTATCTAGCGGCAGAGGCTCTGGCGTTGTCACGTCCAGGCCCGCGCCCGCAATGACCTTGTTCTCTAATGCACGGACTATAACAGCGAGAATAAGAGTTTGTGTCACGATCATTTAAAAATTGTTGCAGCGGTTATTTTAGACAATGCGCCAAAGACTTACTCAAATCGTCCTGCTTCACAACACCTCCGCGCGCTGTGTTTACAAATATCTACGAATGCATATATGAGCTTTCTGGCGACCAGAAGAATAGCAATGTCTCATGTACTTACAGCCGACTCCTTCATCTTGCTGAACGCATCATAGTTGAATATTTCCTTTGTCTCTGGGGTGAATGCACAGCATGCTACAATGTAATCCGACTCGGAAAGGAGTTTGTCAAAGCTCGAAAACTCAGCATTCAGGGTCTCCTTCAAGTGAGGCTTCTCCCGGCGACCCCAGTACAGGACACGGTCGATGCCGAATGCATGCAGGCGTTTTGCGACAGCTTCCCCAATGCGGCCCATGCCAACAACACCCAGTGTCTTGTTCGTGAACTGGTATCCGCACAGCCAGGTCGGTCTCCATTCTCGCCACTGCGATGAATTGTCACCAACCTGTACAGTCATTGTTGCCTCTCCATCAATTATCGCTTACCTCGCCGTTTTCAGCAGCTTTGATGCCCTGCAGATGAAACCGGGTCAATAACTTGGGGCAATTCGTCCACGTCTCTGCTTATTTTTACCTCCTTCATTCGTCTCGCTGCAGCCAATGTCAGCAGCACCGTGAGATCAGCCGTCGCATCGGTCAAGACATCGGGTGTGTAACCGATTTTGACGTTCAGCTTCTTAGCTGCTTCCAAATCGATGTGGTCGTAGCCGACGCTCATCGTTGTCACCACTTTGAGATTTGGTCCTACACAGATTATTCAATGTGTTGGCAAGACTGATAACTATCTTGCATCTTTAACATTTATATGACATACCAGCTGCCTCGAGGACTTCTTTGTCGATCTTGTCGGACAGCATGCACAAGATAGCATCCGCTCCTGCTCCATCAATGCGCCCGTTAAACACCTTTCTTCTTTGCATTCATGTACTCTCAGTTTGCACAAATATATATACTTTGCACAAATATATATACCTTGCACTTCTTTCAGGAGCGTTTCGCGGGGCATGTTCGAGTCCTGCTGCCATTGTGTCAAGTTGAAATCCTGCGCTTCAAGACGCGCCTGGCTTTGCGCTGGAAGAACACGCGTGGCTACGACCTTGGGTGCAAGGGAAAGCATACTTGTGTGGAATGCCCGGCAAAAAGAGATGGCACTATGAGCGATGAAGGGGCGAATGGTAACTCTAGGCAACATGTTGCTTCTGTTCCCTGAAAGAAGGGGGTAGTGGTTACATTTTGAATGAGATGGCAGCAAGATCAACAAAAAAGTCCGCGATATAGCTTATTCCTATCGATGCAAGGTAAATATACACTTTCCAAAAGTAAATCTCCCCCTTTCCCAAGTTTTTAATCATTGCTTAAATAACCATCTTCCCGTCAACACACGTAACCTATAAACAGGGCAACGGCATCTACTAATAAAGGCAGTTTTTCGAATTTGACAATATTCTTCTACTTATTTCCACTTAATGACCTCACTTTGTCTTGATCCATATGGATCATGTAGGCTCGTTTGAAAGGCGCTTCTCTCATGCAAGCGTCTGCATCCTCTCTGCATAACAACGAGCTCGCAGTTGCTCTCGCGAGATATACCGAGCAGATATTGTACGCGTGAGCTTACGGTTTTAAGAGCACGCAGCACTTCATCAACAACGTAGTCTATCCATAGGGTTGGCTTGCCCTGCTCCTCGACTACCAAGGCTTGTATGACAATATCTTCTAGCTATTTGATAACTGATTAAATCCAAATTTAAACTTGGGAGAATACGGTATCCATTTTCATAATACTTTCGGAAAGAATGTATATTATATGTACTGCAGCTGGGCTTTTTATATGCTACGTAATGTAAGAACGACTATATGGTGAATTATGGTATCTATTATCGAGGATTCTTTGAGAATATTCTTCATCGTTAGAAGATGTCTGCGATGCCACCAGCGGTGATGGCATACGAAGCTTCATTCTCTGGCATATCCGGAGAGTCGTAAATCTTGGCGACGCGTTCTTCGCCGCGGCCTTTTCTCAGATACACTCTAGTCGCCGATGCGTGTGCCTGTAAAAAGATTAGCATCTGTTTCAACCTCTTTCAAAGAACTAAGTTTACCAGGATATGTCCACCAACAGGTTTCTTTGGATCAGATACGAATACCATTCCCCCTAGTAGTAGTAGTATATGATTTAGATTTCACTATCAGCGCCCAATTGAACGATCTATCATAATGCTAAAAGGACGCTACCTCCCGGATCCGAAGAGACTTGGTTTGTCAGGAATACGGCAACGTTGTATTCTTCCGAGATCTTTGTCAATCGATTGAGCATTTGGTTAAGCTTCTGCTGCCGCTCTGCCAATTCTCCACGACCGGCATAGTCGCAGCGAAAAAGCGCGATAATTGAGTCCACCACCAGCAAGCGATAGATGCCCTTATCTTCAGCGAATTTAGCTGCAATCTCGGTAATCAGGTCCATCTGATGGTCACTGTTCCAGGCACGCGCGATAACAATGTTATCCAGAGCCATTTCAGGATCTACACCGAAGCGTTCGGCGATAGCGCGGATACGATCTGGGCGGAAAGTGCCTTCTGTGTCAATATAAGCTAGTAATTAAAAAGTGAGATAATGCTATCATACAGTCCTCGATTTGCAGCTTACCAGCTTTACTGCTTGCGCCACCCATGTGAGCCGGCAACTGCACTTGGACGCAGAGTGTATGGGCCAACTGTGTCTTTCCAGTTCGATACTCTCCAAACACTACACTAATTCAGTATCTAGCTGAAGAATTCCAACTGGTCATCACTTTGCTAGTACCTTCTGTAATAGACATGCTCTGGATCCCGCCTCCAAGGAGAGCGTCGAACTGCTTGCTGCCAGTCGAAATCTTTACAATTTTTTCACGATGCTTTGAGAGCTCGGCGCCTGTCATAAAACCACATCCCTATGTAGCAGACCGGCGTAAGCAACTAGAAGCGGTATCCAGCAGGAATAATTGTAGCGTTTACCTGAGCCTTTGCAGCTGCATCCTTGACTTTGTCGACTTTGGTCTCTGAGAATCCTTTGATGCGCAGCATGTTCTTTTTAGTCGTCATTTGCACACCCTATACGCGTAATAATTTAAATTTTTTTCTAGACGCATTGTGACGACTTGCAAGTGCTTACGCGTATAGTGCAAATCCCAGCAGCTTTTAATTTGTTGATATCAGCTACACCGATGCCTTGTCCCTAGAGAGCGTTGGAGAGCAAGATCAGTAAGCAGAGCAATGTAAACATTGGGATCTGTGTATTACTTGCAGTTCGTCAACGCTAGTGTAGAACAACTATTATGCAAGTTTATTTGTTAGCATCGGGATACAAAGTATTACAGTATTCCACGTTGAGGACCTCCTGGACAGCCTCGTCCTCGTTGTCGCTCAAATCGTCGAATTCTCTGACGACTTGGTCAGGTTCTTGGGATTTTTGCTGGGACGCAGCGTCCTTGTTCTTTGGCGGCATTTAAGACAGGGCAAGGGGTGGGGGAAGGGGGATAAGGGTGGAGAAAGAAAGGTCGCCTGACTGTCATCAAAAATGGTGGTGAAATCAAATTTGTCTCAGTTGTTTCAGATCAAAACAATTAACAAGAGGTGGGCAGAGATTTGTTCTGGCAACAAAGACATTTCTTCTTTCTTTCCCTTCTTTTTTTGTTCCGTGACGGAAATGTTCAATCGTATCTTTGGAAATATCCGAAATCACAACAACAACAATAACTCTGCAGCAAACCATACCGAGAAAGATAATACCAAGAAATGCAGCGCAAGTTTCAGCGGCAGCAGCGGCGGCAGTATGTTGCGCAGGACCATGTCCACACCAATATCCATTAAAGAGCCCCAAACACAATCGCAACAGCAGCAGCCACTGCACCCTCCAGAGCCAATGAATATCCAGCCCATAAGAAAGTCCAGTATCTTTGGCCTCTCGCAGGTCTCTGCAGATGATTACATGCAAAAGGATCTGCTCTCGAGTTCTTGGAGCTGAATCATACTTTTTTTTTCGACAAACCTACACAGCTTTGTGTAACCCTAACCTGGACATGTTGTACTTCTTTGTGCGCCATTGTGTTGTGCTCTATATCCTTTTTTTATCTCTTTTCTTCCTTGTCCTTCTTCCGCATTCTTTCAACCTTTGTCACTCATGTCCCCGACTGGTATCGGTGTAGCGCATCTGCCAAACCAACGCCACAAGATAGTTGCCAAGCGAGGTGCCAACTTTACCCTGATGGTGTGTGGTACGTTTTATTTTTTTCCCTTTCTGTTCTGTATATGGATATCCCTTCTCCCCCTCTCCTCCCCCACTGACAGTTTGTACCTACTTGGAAACCAAGAATAAATTACCTGCCCACCAAAGAGTTTCTCACATTCTCAATGCATTGAGGAGCTTTCTTCCTTAACTCTATACCGTTACATATATATAGGTGAATCCGGTGTAGGCAAGACGACATTCATCAACACCTTGTTTACGACGAGCATCAAAGACACTCGCAAATTAGAACATCGACACGCTCAAGATAGAGACCGCACTGTCGAAATTGAGCTAACAAAGGCTCAGCTGGAAGAAAACAACTTCAAGGTGAATCTCACCGTTATTGATACACCCGGGTTCGGAGACTATGTCAACAATGCAGACAGCTGGACACCCATTGTCGAGTTTATCGACGACCAGCACGAAGCCTACATGTTGCAGGAACAGCAACCCAGCAGACGTGGTATCGTCGATCGTCGAGTACACGCTTGCTTATATTTTATCCGACCAACAGGCCACAGGTAAATAAATCATCGTGAATAATGGCTTTCGCAGTACCATGTATGCATTGAACCTGTATAATTTTAAATATGCAGTTTGAAGCCATTGGACATTGAAATCATGAAACGTTTGGGTTCACGTGTCAACTTGATTCCCGTTATTGCCAAAGCTGATACTTTGACACCCAAGGACCTCCAATCATTCAAAAAGCGAGCAAGTTTATCTAAAACCTTTCATCATTATTTGAGCGCCTTTAAAACTAACTCGCAAACCGGTATAGATTCTGGAAGTGATTGAAGCACAACATATCCGTGTGTACTCCTGCCCGATAGACAGCGAGGACGAGTCCGTGACGAACCACAACAAGGATATCATGGCAGCCATGCCGTTTGCTATCATCGGCTCCACCCAATCTGTAAAGACGCCAGATGGCCGCACAGTCGTTGGACGCGCGTATTCGTGGGGCGTCGCAGAGGTCGAAAACGAGCAGCATTGCGACTTTAAGAAGTTGCGAAACCTCTTGATACGCTCTCACATGCTCGACTTGATCTCGACGACTGAAGAAGTACATTATGAAAATTATAGACAGCAACAAATGGCAAACCGCAAGTTTGGAGAACCGAAACCTCAGCGACCGCTCAGGAGACGGCACAGAGAGAAGGAAGAAGCACTGCGAAAAGCATTCACAGAGCAAGTCAAGCAGGAAGAACAGCGATTCCGCAAATGGGAGGAGCAGGTGCCGTCCATATATATCATTCGTTCTCTTTTTGGTAGCAATAAACTTCTAACTACTTTGTGTAGCTTATTGCCGAGCGCGATAGACTCAACAAGGATTTGGAAGACCAACATGCAGCTATCAAGGCCCTTGAAAGCGAACTAGAAAATCTACATCGCAATGCAAACAGAAGACAGGGTTACTACTAAAAGATTTGCATCTTCCCCTTTGAAAATCATGTCGAGCTATTGACTTTTATTATGTGCTTTGTTGAATTTTGTACAATGAAGCTTGTTGCAAAGTTGTCACGGAAAAACAAATGTCTTGTCTTTTCCAGTTTTCGAATCGTGTACGATGGAATGGGGTATCAGTAAGGAGGGTTATCCTTGAGCTTGCCACATTTTTGAAGTTTCAGTGCAAATTTTGGTGGAAGACTGTAACCTGGACGCCTCTGCAGAGGAGCTGGAGTCGATGGCACCGCGGGTGCTGGCAACGAAGAAGGCTGTTCGCTGCTATTCTCACCCTTGTATCCAATGTCAAGCGTGATTGTTATGAGACTCTGGCTGAGATGGCTGTAGTCGCTCTTGATTAAAGACACAACATCCTCCAACAGTAAGAAATACATTGCCGTTTGAGTGAACCGTCGCTTCTCTGCTTCCTTGACATCCAAAGTCTGGAACTTCTTGTCGGTGCGTGGACACAACATCGAGGACAAAGGAGACCAAAGTCGCTCCTTCTCCTTCATGGAAACGACACGGCGATGAAGAAGAGGGTATTTTTGTCGAAGCTCGTCACGCGTCATACCTAGGAGCATACTGACTTGGAGATCCACAACGTAAAATGAACTGGTCTTGCTGCCTTCGTCGAATAGCTGGACGGTGTAAAGAGGTAAATATCGCATAGCATCCGCGAGTGAGCGCTCGGTGTATAGAGAAGACTTCCTGTCTTCCGAGAGAGACATCGATGAAACTGACGCATACTCTTTCTCTTCCTTGACTTTATGCCATTGCTCCGGCGGAGGCGTCGGTATCGGCGTATGTGGTCCGTCTGGTGGCATATCAACCAGTTCTAGCGCATATAGCTGTTTTTTCGGCAAATATCGACCTGAGAGTTTTCGAGCATGCGTTTTCTTATCCTCCACGCTGGAAAAGGCGCCAACTGATTCATCTTTTCTTTCCATCTTTAAAGCCGGTTCACTAATCTCTTCCTGCTTGTCTTTCTTTGGTTCAAGATCAGCCGCCAGAACTAGACGTCTCCTCTTGGGTTGCCGACTAGGAGTTTCCGCTACAATGCAACGTTAAGTATATATATAAGCGAAACAAAATGAAAATTAAAGCCATAGATACTAACCTTTCTCGTCGGCCTGATCGTTGAATGTCCCATGCCGTTTATCCTGAGAAGTATTGGCAGCAGCCTTTTCGAGCATCTCAAGCAGAGCCTGGTTCTCGCTTTCTTTGGCAATGTCTATTGAAGATACGCCCTTGGTATTTGTAAGGCGAGGATTCGCTCCAAATTTTAAAAGGATTTCAACGACTTCGATGTGCTCATTTTCGGTGGCATCGTGCAGTGGAGTGTCGTAATCAGCACCTTTGGAATTGGGATCAGCGCCGTTTTCCAGCAATAGACGAGCAACCTCAATGCGTCCACGGAGCGCCACTTCATGTAATGGTGTCCAGCCGGCATTATCACGAGCGTTTGGATCTGCACCAGCTTTGATAAGCGTCTCAACCACATTCAAGTCGCCTCGGATAGCCCATTTGAATATTGGAGTTCGACCGCTTGTATCTTTCTTGTGAGGATCCAGTTTTGAAACATCAACTTTCCTTGGTGTTGAGGGCTTATTTTCTGGCTCGAGGGATTGTTCTCGGGACGAATCGCCATCAACAGATGAAGACTTGTGTCGACCTCGGGTAGCCCTTCGTTTCCGTCGTACACCCGTCTCAGATTTGAAAGCATTTTCAGCATCGTAATCGTATTCGTCGTCTCCAGTTGTACTATATGCACGCGCACGCGATCGTCTTCCCCGCTTGTTTTGTTCCATTGCTTCGAAGGTTCGCATGATGGCTTGGATTTTGCGTTCTTCACGAGATAAGGTGCGAGAAGAATTGCTGGTAGCAGCCATACCTCGATGCTTTCGTTGCTTAGCATGCGATAGGAACGTTACTTCGTCAATCGCGTCGCTGGCGTTTCTCTGCTTTTTCAATTCATCGAGTCGGGCTGCTAATGTGCGACGAATTTCTGCCGAAGTAGTCACATTATACGCGGTGTTGCCATCGTCGTTGCAAGCTTCCACATCAGCGCCGTTCTCTACCAAGAATTTGACGATGTTGATGTGATTGTGCAGGGATGCTTCGTGAAGTGCTGTGCTGCCTCTTAATCCGGAAAAGTTGACATCAGCGTTGTGTTGAATTAATAATTTGGCGATTTCCAAGTCGCCATGCCGAACAGCTTCGTGGAGAGGCGTCCATCCTTCGTTATCCTTTGCATTTGCGTTTGCACCTTGTTTCAGCAAGGTTGCGGCTTCCTCGTAATGTCCATTCACGCAAGCGCGATGCAAGATTGTTCTTCCGCTTTCGTCTTGAGCGACAAGTCGGTTTAGCTGCATCATTTTCTCTTCTAGGATTTTGGAGCTTTCTTCATCGTCACAGACGTCCAGAGGAGTCTGTTTGTCTGAATTTAACGCAAAGACGTCTGCGCCGGCATCAACAAGCAGGCGCACACATCGAGGGTATCCGTTTGAACTTGCGTCATGCAAAGGTGTATCGTCTCCGAATCCTCTGGCATTTACATCCGCGCCACATTGCACCAAGTAGCTCGCAATAGCATCTTGTCCTTTCAGAGAAGCTTCGTGAAGCGGCGTCCAACCAGCGTTGTCTCGAAAGTTAACATCTGCGCCTCGTGATATCAACTCTTTGACTTTTTCAAGATTGCCGGATCCTGTGAAAGTGAAGAGCTTGGTTCGACCGGCTTTGTCAGGCTTATTTGGATCCTGACATGGAGTCCGACCCTTGGGTCTCCCCTTGTCTGTTGCAGTTGCATGCGTTTCGGAGACAGAGGAACCCGCAGAATCTTTTCTCGGACGACCTCGTCGACGTTTCTCCACCTTTGGTTCCTTTGCGGCGTTGGATACCTTGTTGTTGTCTGCATCGTGATCATTTTGTTGCTTTCTTTTTCTGGCCATTCTCCGAGGGACGTCATCGTCATCAGATGCATCGCTCAAAATTTTCATCTCGGCGTCGAATGAGTTGCGTCTTGAGACGGTTGCGGATGAAGGAAGATCATTTACAGAAGATTCCACGAGGCTGCGATGTCGTCTTGATTTTTGGAACTTGTTCCAGTATCTATCTTCCTCATCTTCCTCGTCTGTCTCGCCGGATTTCTTTGCATCTTCAATGATTTCGGTTTCGGCCTCAGAATCATCCAATGGTAAGCTGTTTGGTTGCGGTAATTCTGACGTGGATTCGTGTACTTGGTGGATTTGGTTCACTCTTTGGTTATGCTCGTTTTGATCAGGTTGCTGTGGAGTGGGGGAAACGGGTGCAAGTTCTGCCGCGTAATTAGCTTGCTGCGGTGACTGTGCCATGAAACTATGCTTCGTCTTCTTCGTCGTTGTCAAATTGCTGACCATGCCAAGCTGTTAAAAATATAGACTACATCAAACATTGTCTATTTCAAGTGTACCTCTTGCCTCCAGTCAAAGTTTGCGTTTTAAGAGAACTTCTTGGCGAATCTGGAAATGGAAGCCAAGCTGAGACTAGAGTAACTGGTCAAGCGATAAACAAATGTACAGTTGTGTCGCTTTGGTTTTTTTGAAAGAAATATTTAATCCCTACGGTGAAAAGTATTAGTCGTACGTCCAAGGCTTGGATCCTCCATGTAAAACGAGAAATGAAATTGGATTGACAACGACAAAGATTTTGACATTCCCGCCGTCATTACTTCGATCCTTCCCTCATTCTCCACCACATTACTTGTAAAACCTGAAATATTAGCATACCTCTGAAGAGTAAAGAAGAAAAGGTTGAAGAAGCCGAAAGCTTGACTCGAAAGTGAAAAAAGGAAGAAAGAAAGTGTAACGAGCTTCAGTGCTCACCACCGCCCTCTTTTCAAAGTTGAAAGTCAGCAACTCTTTTTAACAGCTGTGCGGACCCAACCCCTCCTTCCCATCCATTTATACGACGCAGTTGCGATTTGTCTATAGAATGGATAGATCCATTATTTTTGTATGGTTTTGATTATGTATTGCAATACATCTCTGCTATTTTTAAAATGCTCACGCAGATGGGGGAAAGGATGAAGGCTTTTACAACTACTGGAAATTAATCGCATGCCAATTTTCCTTGCTTCCGACGCTATTCCAGAGACTTGTCCGACTAACGAGAATGTCAACAACGCATGCGTGAGAGTATACCTACACTGAAAGCGCAACTTTGTGGGCTTGATCGATACGGATGAGTCGTAAATGAGCGAAACATCCCTATCATTGGACAGCTGCTGTTTCTATCCAATGCCACAGAATACTAAGGGACAATAACATTTCATATACGATGGAATAATTGCCTTCGTCGATCTGGAAAGAACAATGAAGTTCATAAAGAAAATTAGCGAAAACAAAACCATAAAGAGCACCTGTTGAATGGACGCTCAACTTCGGAACGTAAAGACGAAAAGTGGCTCAAAGGCTACATACTGTATATCGAAAAAGAATTAATTAATAAGGAGTTTGTAGCAGAGATCAAGGTAGTAATAGAGTCAGTGGATTTTGACAGGGCTGTGTTGTTGCAAGAACGAACATAATAAGTATCCCTACGCGCCAGAGTTGAGTTGGAAACAGTAATAACGATAAGGCAAATGGAAGAGGAAGGACCCCACGGTAGTGTTACAATCAAAGGGATAATTTCCTTATCAATGTCTCAAAGTTCTACGGATCAAAGATGTGCGTGCCTAGATCTGCCACATTATCCGCAACTGTGGCGACAGATGGATCCTGTCTCCATTGGTGAAAAGCCAGAATCAACCTTGATTTAGGTCCTAGATATATGACCAGAGAAATTATTAGCTCTCACTGCATTTTAATTAATCTAGCAGGGAAGAATCGACATTTTTCTGTCCTTTGGCAGTTTCAAACTGACGGAGTGTGTGCGCCGACGACGGGGTAAACAGAAAGTCAATTTTTTGTTTTCAGACTTTTTGGCTGTGTCTCGTCGTCGCCGTCAATTCGAAATCGACACATTGAACAAAGCTAGAACACAATGTCTCTGTTGTTACGACAGACTGGAGTTATTCGTCAGCAACTATTACGTCAAATTCACAGCAGCGCTGCTGTAGCATCACACATTGGACGGAAACCCATTTCGTACTCAAATGAAGTGACGATCGAGCATGACCTGACACCTATAACGCAGCCCCGGATTCCTTCGGAATACAACAATACCACGCTCACTATCAAGGGACCTCTCGGTCAGCACGTGCTGCCAATAAAGCCATTCATTAACATACAAAAAGAGGTGGACGAGGCCAGTTCACAGAACCTGTTGCAGCTATCCATACAAGATCCGAACGAGAAGCACCAGCGTGCAATGTGGGGAACGACGCGGGCGCTCATCAACAATGCGATTGTGGGTGTATCGGAAGGTTACCGTGTTGTATTGCGGCTTGTCGGTGTCGGTTTCCGTGGTACGCTCGAGAACAACGAACGCACCCTGTCGCTAAAAATTGGTTACTCGCACCCGATCAACCTCGATGTTCCCGCTGGAGTCACTTGTACGATCCCCCAACCAAACAGACTGGTGCTTCAAGGAACGGACTTGCAGCAAGTGAAACAGTTTGCTGCCAAGATCCAGCAATGGAGAAAACCTGAACCTTACAACCAGAAGGGTATCTTCATCAACGACGAGACGATCAAGAAGAAGGAGGGCAAGAAGAAATAGACAAACTAGCTGTGTAAAATATTCGATGGCAATAAAGATAAAGTACAATGTATTCTGCAAGTAAATCAAATCGGAAGGGAATGGGGATGGCTCGGGTGAGGATGCTGTGAAGGGTAATCGGGAAACGTGCACAGACGTTGGAGCGATCGCACAAGTTCAGGGAATTGAGAAGAATGTTACCAACAGCGAGGGTTGGAATAGAAGGTTGTACAATTTGGACTAAAAGAGAAGCGGATGTTGATTCTAAAAGGACTAGTGGAAAATAGCGGTAAGCGATCATGTTGTCTGCAAACATAGAACCCGATTGACTTATCGAGATTTCGTAGATCCCAAATAATGGACGTTTAGAAGCCGTATCCCCCGCTTGGGTCGTACAACTAGGACACACGAGACACCACCCTCATTGCAGCGATGCAGGAACACAAGAGTTTTAAATAGTAGCGTTGTAAAGCGAGGTTGCAAGAGAGAAGCGGATCGGGCGACACGAGGGGAGGGGAGGGGAGGGGAGGGGAGGGGAGGGGAGCTAGAGCTGGCTGTATGCTGCTGGTATTAATAATGGCAACCTTGAACGGACGGGATGTTCTGTAAAAGAAAGCAAGAAAAAAAAATATATAAAAAATAGAGTTTCGCAAGTTATGGGAACCTGGGCGTGAAGTTGACAGCCAATAAAGTGGAATCAAGGTACGACCTTACGTGGGCTTTTTCGAGATTGTTGCCGAAGCGCTGCGACTATAATAATTGGGATAATCAGAAGCCCATCGTTTTCCTTTTTCTCTTCAGTTCCTCTTTTCCTCCAGTCTTTTCGAAAACACCCCCTTTTTTCTCAATTCTATATACAAACAGGACTAAAGCGTTCGGAGAAGCTTCATCGAGAACGACGGTTTCACTCTCTTCCTGTTCTTTCTTCATACGATCTATCTGTCTCCCTCTTGGTTTCCACCTTTAAATATTCTCTTGTCTGCAACGCAATTGGCCATACACATATCTGAATAAAGCTTACCATCGTCGTCGTTGTCGTCGCAAACATGCCAAACAACGCAGGTTCTTTATCAACATACACTACGATGATGCGCGTCACAAGCACAGGTCGACCCTACTGTCAGGTACCACAAGGAATTTTTTTTCTAACGGAGCGGAACACGCGGGTTTCATTTAACAAGAAGCAAGGACGGGTTGGATTAATAATAATATCAAACGATAGGACCTTCACGATCTGTTTGCAGCGCTTGTGATACAGCATGGCCTGAGGGACCACAGATATCGGTTCCGAACCATCCCGGGCAGTTTTGTGTTTGCTGAGGTCATTGATGTGCTTGGACACCTCCAGTTCACCCATGTAATGAAAACGCCGGACCCAGCCAACCCGTCGCGGCTGATTGCCACTCGTACGACCACGACTTTTAGCATGTCGCCCAATATGGCCAGGACGCTGTCTCAGTTTTTTGCAACCTCGAGGTTGATCGAAAATGCAGTCGATCCGACAAACCGTGTCATGAAGGACAAGGCTATTTGGGTTTTGACTCCCAAAGGCAAGTTTGCTTTGCAGAATTTCGGCAAACGCGCCCAGGTCTCGATTGAATCCTTGCACTCGGCTTTGGCAAAAATCGATTCTTTTGACGTTGTCGTCCTCGAGCGACTCCCTGAGCACGACGACAAGTTGGCCTTTGCGCGGCCCAACATGACAGTGGCTTTCAAGGTAGAACCGATAAAGTTACAATTTTAAGGGGCTATTTTGCTCCTACGTGTTATTTGTTTTTTCCTTCGTTACTCATGTTCACAATTTCCGATCTAGACCTTGATGGCTTACTTACCCTTGGAGTCGCTCCTGGCGGATGATGCTGGAGGTAGGCAGAGCTATTTCTGCACTTGTAAAATTTGTGTGCCTAGTAGAGAGAGCCGGACGATAATTTAAAAGCCTGATAGGAATCGATAAGGAGAATCTGGAGGAATATCAATATGCTTTTTACGGTTACCAGGCATTTGAATGGATTAGCGAGTACACGACCGTGGTCACTCGAGAAGAGGCAGAAATGGTTGCAGCCGAGTTTGTCTTGTACGGATGGATCAGCCAAGTGCTCGACAAATCCGATAGTGAAAACAACAAGCGCGATGATTCCGTCATATTCAAGATGACACGGAACACTCTGTACCATGTAACACTCCGCGGGCGCCAAGTACTCGGATGGGATAAACCTAGAAAGTCAGCTAGCCACTCTCAGCTGGAAGACCATGAATACATCATCAAGAAGCAAAAGGCACTCGCTGCTCGCCTGAAAAGCGGAGATACACCTCCACCTACCATCCAGAGTGCGCCTGCAAAAGCCAACAAGGTCTCCGTCCAGTCCTCTGCCGCGTCCATGTCATCCGCCTCGACCGAGGCCTCCTCCGTTTCTTCCGATTCTACTTCTTCCACGCAGCAAATCGCGACAGATAGCGATAATGTCACTGTTACAAACTTTAACGGTAACGAGCATTTGGAATATAGCTTTTCCGGGGAACAGTCTGCTGACATGAAAGCAGTCAAACCCAAGGATAACCTGGACGAGGTTACCGAGAAGCTGCTTCAAATGCGTTCCCCTGGTCAGTCTACTGGCGGCGAAGCTGAGGAAGAGAAGACAACGATAAAGATGAAACGTCACGAGTCCGAGGACGGTCAACAAAAAACATCGGCTACCATTGTCAGCTCATCCTCCTCCTCTTCTTCTCCCTCGCGGCCTTCCAGCATGGTATTCGCATCCGCGTTCGCTGCCCAGGACACTACGGACTTTATCACTTCTGCGCCGCTTGATGGAAACCAGCAGCTGGATCCGCACTCGCACTGGGCCAAGTTGAGACAGATCCTTGAAGATCCACTGGTACGCATGTATTTCAGAGACTTTATGAAGTCGCAGTTCTGTGAAGAAAATGTCAATATCTGGGTGGATTATCACACGCTCAGAAAGAAGTGTCGCAAAGGTTCGGCGCCCCCCAAGGAACTATTGAAGGACGCGTTTGTTATCTACGACACGTACCTCGCTCCTGGCGCAAAGTCAGAAGTCAACATTGATCACTCGCTGCGGCACGAAATCATTTCCTATGTCACCAGCGTCTTTGAGATCCGCGACGTGGATGGCCAGGCTCAAATTGGAAGCGTCCCGTTCATGACCAGCACGTACCAGCAACCACAGCAAATCACCATCGTGCTCACTGGTAATACTACCGAGTGTCTGCGTACTCTGCTCAAGCTCTACGACCGCGTCAATGAGCATATCTGCAGGATCATGGCTCAAGACTCGGTACCAAAGTTTATAAAGACCAACAAGTACCGTGAACTCATGGCAAATCCTCCTCCACCCATGTGTCGCGATTCGACCGAAAGCGGCAGCAACTAAATGCACCTTGACTTTTATTCTTCTTCTCGCCCAACCCCAGCCGTTCATTTAACATGTCTGTATACAGATATTCTTCTCCTGTCCCTTTTGCTTCCAGTCATTCTGTAATCTATGGTTTCTCGCTCAATTTCTTGACTTGTGCTCTCTATCTCTATCTCTCTCTACCTTCTTTATCTTTTTTTCCTTTTTTTGATTTTTTAACGGCTTTATTTTTTCTTTTTTTTTTCTCTTACTCGATGGTTCCAAGTTATATATCTGTATTATTTTTCCACTTGATACCCTAGCATCTAACTCCATTCTCTCTCTCGCACCAAGAAATACCAGAAAAAACCCGAATTTTTCTTTTCTTGTATACGCCCCAACAAATATATGAACGATGATGATAAATAATCAATGAAGGAATAAAAGATTCATATTATCCACTGTAATCTTCTTGTATCAAGTGATGCAGGTATGCGGTCATTTTCTCTTTTGATGGCATGCTATTTGCCCGCTGCCACCGGAACAGCTCGCTGCCGTAATTGATGATCGTCTTGAAATTTCCTGATCTGAAGGGCGAGTACGGTCGAAAGGCGTCATCTGTCAAGTATGCGACCACTAGAAAGGAGGCAATGTGTTATTTCTTTGGATAATCCACGCAGCAGAGAGGAAAAAGAAAAGATACTTGCCGAGCATAGTGCCATTCGTTGTTATTGCCACGGTATTGTTCTCTTTGACAAATGTGATGCCAAGTATATCGCCATCTGTCAAACTTAACGGGAACATGTCTGTCCTGGCTAATTCTCCATATACAATGAAGGCTTTTCTGATCGTGTGCTTGTATTCTAAACGAACTGGGTATCCATCACCTATGCTCTGCAGTCCAAGAATGACATCTCTGTGCAAGAAATCAATATCAATCCATTGTTACTTTTTGAGCAGCAATAAGGTACGAACCTATCTTGCTTGTCATGGAACGCTAAAACTGCTTCAAAGTAGAGAGATGGAAGAATACTGTAATCTTCGGCTTGGGCCGGCCGACTTGGAAGAAGAGCCAAAGGTGAAGAAGCGAAAAATGAAGACTGCTGCTGCTGTTGATCGTAATCTGGAGAAGTGACACGCATCCGTTCCATAGCATCCGTCAGACTGCCCAGGTCGTCGTTGCTGTTAGTGCTGCTTATTTCCGACGGCGATAACGGAGACGTCGTCGCCGTGTTGTCTGCTTGGTTGGACGCATCTACTACGAGGCAACTCATGGGCCGATATCCTTCAGGCAAGTATTTTAATCGATCTAGTGGACCTCCAAATCTGAACTTGCATTCTTGACCTGTCGACAACGACACGGTAGGATACCATGCCTTGTCGGTTGCTACGTCCTCAAACGCGACACCGAGATCCTGTCCGTTTTGATAGTATCGGATCTGCTGCTTATCGAGATCGATGGCGCACGTCAGTGTATCGCCGACCGCCCAGCAGCTACCATACGTTTGTCGTCGATTGTCATTTCTACCGTGCCATTTTTTGACGCGGTGGCCGTCGTATCCGTACGAATGTTCGTCGTCACCGACACCTCTGCCGGCTTCGGCATCCACGTATAACTCATCGGTCGCCCAACCTATTTGCATCAATCCATCCGTCACAAGCACAACTTCGTACGCATATTTATGATTTTTGTGCCGGTTCCAAAATGTTGAACCCACGGTGGGCGTGCTGTGTGTTGCACGCACGCTCTCAAACGTCCAGGAATCATTTCGAGCTTCCAGCCGTGTCTCGTGGTTCAGCAGACTATATTTTGTACGTCGTCGTACGTCAATCTCGACAAAGTGCGGATCATTGCTGGTTTCCAGGGAATTGCTGATACACCGACTCACGTAGTTCAGAATTAGACGTGAGTAAAAATGAAATGATCGTTTTTGGAGCATTGGCAGCTGCGCACTTTTCCAGATACACACTGACATTAGCTGCAGAGGACCGTCCGGCATTCTGAAACTTGATTCTACACCCATATATTAGCATTACGTCGGTAGCAGTGCGCGTATAAAATATTTACCTGCACAGATCATTGTGCCTATACATGTCAGTACATGCTCGGCTAAGGGACGATAATGCTGGTACAGATAAAAGATGGATTCGACAAAATGAAGTTCTGTCATCAAATACCGTCGGATTGAAGCTAAAAAGCGAATTAACCTTTTTCCATACAAACTTTTTGGAATACTAGTTTGTATTTACCATGTCGGACAAGAGAACGTAAAACAAGCAATGAACGACTTGCTAGTCCAGAGTACAATTTGGCTTGGTGCGCGCAACGGCCAACGGTGATACTCTCTTCAACTGTCGCCGAATCGTGCTCTTCACCTCGTCTTCTAGTTTCACCCATCCTCTCGGCAGCGGATTCGACGTTCCTGGTGGAGACAAACGCTTCTTCTATCTCCTCGTCGTCCTCGTCGTCGCACATACGATTTTCAATGCCAAATTCGCTGTCTTCATCGTCTTCAACGCCTACTTCCCAAGGTACATATTCTCCACCTTCTGCCTCAGGTCGCTGATGCCGACGCTGCCATTGCTGCTGTTGTTGTCTTTGAGATAGTTCATTATTTTCACGGCCATTTTCTCCAGCAGTTATAATCCTAGTTGCAGTACGCAGCCACGTTACAAATTCGCGATACGTCTCGGCGGCGGCCTGTTCGTCCAATTCATCCAGGTTGATGCTTTCCACTTTTCTTGCGGCCCATCGATCAAGCACAGGATACAGCGATAGCATGAATAAAGTCTCGGCAAATCGGCAGACTATACCAGGCAGCTCCTCCATATTTGTGGACGACGGTTTGGATTCATCCATATCGCGCAGCTTGGATGTCCTTTTTTTCATCCCTGTCGTCGTTGTAACCGCTTCTTCTTGCTCATCCAGCTCTCGTTTCATCCTCTCCACGTCTGCTAAAAGGTGTCCGATAACATTGCCGGCTATGACATCTCCAAACAGTTCCTCGTTCTCTAGCAAAATACGCAGAGCGCTCAGCGCACCCACAAACTGCAGTCGAGATCTCAATGGGAGCTCGAATTTCAAAAAATGATGGTTTCTTTTCTGCGAGTCGGACTCGTCTGAATCTGTGTCTTCAGACGAGAGACTGCTCATTTTTAAGCTATTGGCAATACCGAACCGTCGCCTGTGTCTGTAGGATTTAGGATGCTGTTGTTGTTGTTGAGCGAGCTCATGCTCGTCGCCCTGATGCCGAATGGCGAATAATAAGGATTGCATCATGATAACGGGTATTATATGGTGCGAAATGCCAACACAGATATTAATGAGCGGCTCAATGACTTGGAGTGTGACTCTCGTAATGATGATTCGATCTATAACTGGTAGTTAGCAAAGTCTCTCGGTATCCTTATTTGAATACGTGCATCGGATGGCCATTGTGAGAAGCGACTTTGAACTCGAGAGTTGAAGGCGTTCGTGAGTTGAAGAAACGCACATGCTGACAAGGGTATCCAGGCATTGATCGCGGACCTTTTCAGCAAAATCATCTAGATAAGAAGTTGAATTAGTAAATTATGCCCGCATTCATTCCTTGTCAACATGTTGCCTATGTACCTCGCATGGCCATTAGGTTGAAGACAGCACCGACAGCGTTGTATTGTACATCGATCTCATCGCAATCCATCAACTCATTCAAGGTTGATATCAGTTGATCTCTATGTGCAGCCAATAATTCGTGATTGACCGCTAGAAAGAAGAGATTAGTACATGGTAATTTTCAGCATATAAAGACATATTAAGACATACAGAGACAGCAGAACAATGACAGCATATCCGAAATGTACAGGGCAACGTGGACCCGTCGAGATTCTGTAATATCCAACAACACGTTGAATTCATTTGAAGTGATTATATCCGGATGTGACTCGACTATGTAGGCGAGTTAGTATTAGGAAACAGCAATTATGGTACTTTTCCCACTTGCCATGACCAGCAACAGCGTGGATACACAAGATGCTCCAATAGCGAACATCATCGTCGTCAAGCGTCAAGCATTTCATAATCTTTTTAACCATACCGGATTGGGTCATCTCCTTCCGAAACTTGCCTATTTGACTTTGCATTTGGTGCTAGTTCCTGTGGCTAAATAACCTTTTAACTTACCGTCAGCATAAGCCAAAAACTTTACAGTTCTCAGGACCACTCTGGAGATGTAAACTTCTTCGGTGGACAAGAGTCCTGAAAGGATAGTGTGGATACTCTTTATCTCTCTAAACTGCGAGGTAGCGACATCTATTGCAATGAGATATATACATGAATAAGACCGGCCTCAAAGTTTACGTCTTGCTTTTGCGCTCACCTTTCATGACAAATTCGTGCATGAGACCAGCGGCCCAGTAAACCAACTCCAAGTCCTCTGCAAAAACCCAGTTACTTAGATCTCGAAACCATCAATAGTCAATGAATCTATACCTCCTCTTAAACATATGGATATAAGTTCAATGACGTTGTAGCTGAGCAGTTCCGAAAGTATAGCTTTTGCCTCCATGGGATCGACGTTGGAAACAATGCGGACAAGACTTTGGATGCAGAACTTGGGCATATTTGTGTTGCCATACGTCATGCGTGCCATCACAGCCAAGATACGCACAAATCCTTCCTCAATTAACACTCTCGGAAAAGGGTCTGACATGTGTGTAAGTCTGTGTTCCAGACATCAGTCGATATGAACGTACCGCATCGTGATATTTGATAAAGGACCATGAGCGTCCAATATTTAAGCTCATTGTTCCGTACTTGATCTGAGGTTAATATGCGCTTTATCGCATCTAGTATCCCCAAACCGATGACATGATGTTTTCCCATGTCTGTTTTAGCAAGATGTCAATATTCGCACATGTGATGCGCACTCGAATCTGTCCATATATTTACCGCTCCCTTGAATGAGATCGCATATAGCTACGGCAGCGTATCGCTGAGTCGTCTCGGGCATAGCATTGTCTGTGCATTTCAAGGTATCCACGAGGACTTGGAGAGCGCCTGCAGCTAACAGCGCAGCTCTGTTGTTTTCTAATAAAATTATCAGTTTAAGCTTACCCCTTTAACAGTTTCCATTAATGCACTTATTGCTTACCTCGCCTTGTAAGCATCTGCAGAGTAGAGATCCCTTTTATCCTAGACTCCATCGGCTTATCGTTTTTGCAAGCGTCAATAATCGCCGAGAGACATTGTGCTAACAACAATGTGCATAAGAAAGTGCCACCAAGATAAATTTTAGCACAGTTTTTCTTACCAGACATGGCTCTATCAAGGACGATTTTCACAGCACTGTTTATTTTTATTATTATTTGAGTATTGAGTACGCCTCACGTTGTTTATTACAAGTACCTGCTTTGGACATTCACATTAGTCGACTGCGTCAAGTACGCCAGCGATTTCAATGGAATAGCTGTAATATTTATGCACGTAGTTGGCGTGAGACTCGCATGCGCTTTTGCGTAAGATAACCAGCCTTACATACAGTCCTCAACTCTCTGATTCGCTTCCTGCCGAATGACGTCGCGCTTTTTACGATCAAGCTGCTGATTTGAAAGCTCATTGAATGTTTCCAAGTGCGAGTACAGCGAGTACAGCATCAAGACGGCAGCCAGGCCGCTCGCGAAATACAAGGCCTTGGACGTAAATGCAGAGTCATGACTAGGTAACCACGGAGGTGTAGGAGGAGGAGAAGGCGTCATGCCAGACCAGACTGCCAAAAGTCAAGTGTTGTCGTTTTGAGTTCTGATAACCAATAACGAAATGTTTGATTCTCAACAGTGCTGTTATTATTATTACCGTTACAGCAACGGAAATATGTTCATTGCTCAATCGATTGAAATGAATTTTACAGAACATGCAACGTGAAAAACCTTATTGAATCGATACAATAGTGTCTAAAAGAAAACAAAATAATAAACCCAAACAACGGATCGTGCATTGAAACATAATGGAACTAGTATGGAGGATATCCAGATTGCGGCGGGTACCCTTGATGTTGCTGATGTGGTTGCGGTTGAGGCATGCCTTGAGGCGGTGGAGGGGGATGATGAGGATGAGGATGTGAAGGAGGAGCAGGAGGATAACCGCCCTGAGCAGGAGGATAATGCTGCTGAGGTGGCGGGTAAGGTTGAGGATGTGGTTGACCATGTCCGTATGGATCTGTTGGTATGCTCGGTAATGGCTTTCCGGGATACTGCTGCTGCTGCTGCTGTGGAGATGGATATCCACCGTAGCTCGGTGGTCCAAGAGGAGGTGGACCGGGTCTGAAAGGTGCGGATAGCAGAGGGGCACTAGCGTGAGGCGATGTTGTCGGTGCAGTGTGTGGTGAAGGAGCTCCACCGGGCGGGTAGCCACCTTGGGAGTGTGGTGGAGGTGGAGGGTTGCCTGGGGGATACATGGCTCCACCGCTGGGAGGACCAGGAGGAGGACCTGCTGAGTGACTACCTGGTGGTGGATACGATGGTCTCCCGGCGCTCGATGTACGCCACGTCGATCCTACAGAGACAGCTGGCGATGCTGGAGGTGCACCGGCAGGAGCAGGAGCTGGGGCAACAGGATGTGGAGCGCTCGTCATATGATGAAGAGGAGCCGCGCCTGCCGGGGGCATAGTTTGCATGGGAGGATACGACGTTTGTACTGGTGGGGGCCGAGGAGCATGATTCCCGGAAACAGCAGGTACTGGTGGTTGTGGAGCAGTCTGCATGGGCGGTCTTGGCCTTGGCGCGAACTGATTTGGCATAGCCGGCCGAGGAAACGACGCTCCTCTGCCCATGGGAGGACGAGGATGCATCAAGCGAGTAGGCTGTCGTCGAGGAGGAGGATTCTAAACACGTAGAGTTCCATTTTATTACAGGCTCTTTACTGATAACCCTAAGGCTTGATCTTACTGCAGAGTAGAACGTAAGTTCGAGATAAATATCACCTGCCTCTTTCCCGTGGTGTGTCAGAGGGATCCAATCTACGATTGAGCATTAGATAACCCATTGCATGTACGACTGGAAAGATAAATGGTATCCTACCATCGTGCTCTCCTTCCTTCAGGACTTTGCTCAGATCAACGTTTCCCTCGCATACCAAAAGATCTCCCTTCTTGGGATCCTCTGTTAAAATTTGCACCTTCATGTTATTGTGCCCGTGTGGGATAGGCATATTGACCTAGTCCACAATAAGTGACCCAAACCTTGGCATGCATAGACGACGACTTGCAAGTAGTACCTGATCGTCCCAGTGGGGATTGCAGTTGCCTTGGTAATCAGCCTTGGTCCGTTTTGCGACGCCTGCGACTCTAAAGACGGCAAAGGGCCTCAAGCTGCCCGGGATCTATTTAAGTTATAAACCAAAAGTAATATAGGAACGAGTCAAGCTGGCAGTTACCTTGGGCAAGTTTTCCTTTAAGCAGCGATTAGTTTAAAATCTCAAGTGGACGATTGTCGACAGAGACTACTTACTGCTTCCAGGGCCACAACGGCCAGCTCGCCCATCAATCGTGGTTGTGCCATTGTAGGTGGGGTGGTTTGGGGCTGATGGAAGAACGAGAAACGTTGCCTGCCCTTTAAACCCGACCAAGCTCTCTCTCTCGCTGTCTTTTCCCGCAACCGCCCGCCTGTCCCTCAAACCGCAAATGTGATACATCTGAGCAGTGGCGCATGCGATACCTTTTGAAGCATAGCGTCTCATGTCAAATGTACATCTTTTCGAGTTTTAGACACATCGTGCATTGAAAAAGCTTGCAATCCATCATAGACGCAATTGATTGCCTGTTTTTACTTATGTATCAAGGAAAAGGTTGGGAAATATAGTTTGGCTTGGTATAATTCGCTAACCAACAATCCGATTGAGGCGGTGTAAAATACACGAAGCTGAATCTTAAGTTCGTGGCAAAATATGTAAATTGTACAGGCGTGCTCTGCCATTTTAGAATGAAAGCGTGCTATGCAGTATTCACCATCGACTTGCCCGTGGCTATGTCAGTACTTCGATCATTCTTAGTGAGTAAAATGCAACTGAATTTGGCTCATCGCGTTTCCCTTCATGTGAGCTTGCATCTGTTCTTGCAGAGAATAGATATCTATCATATGGTCGCTGGAACTGCGAAAGACCGCACTCGTCGTTCCGCGCTTTTCAGCGCATCCCAAGCCAGGCAATCTTGTAATTGTATATAATAAAAATAATTTACTATCACACGGTAGGCCATTGACCAGTCAGAAATGTACCGTTGAGAAGGAGCGTATAATTTATTGATAGTAAATGCCATGCAAACATCACGCACGATATAGATGCTGACAGCTATTGTCTATCAGAGCTTGTAGTTTTATTGATCTTTTTAATACTATATGTTATACATGTATACGTCAAGTCTAAAACGCAAGTCATGCCCATCTCCTGTGAAAAAGATTATCAATCGATTTAAGGCACCAACGGAGTTGCTGAGTTGGCCGTGCATCAGTGAATAATGCTGATATCAGCAAAGGTTGCTACCGCATGTTTGTGCCCACGATCAAGTATAGAAAGGCTAACGGCGAGCCAATTCCAAATAAGTCTATAGCCGCTCCCGAACCACCAAGCACTCTTATTCCTACCAAGCAACAAGAAGCAGTCTCCAGCAATTCGGAATCCGAGCAAACGATCAGCGGCAATCCTCGGATCTCCGGAGCAACAGTTTCAGGAACGGCCGATAATCAGCAGCAAGCCGATGTCAATGGAAGCGAAACCGACAGTAAAAAAAATGAGCAACAACAAGAAGACACGACAAAGGAAACGGAAGAGAGCCGTGGAGAACCGAAAATCGAAGTAGACCCTGAAGACGATGAGCGGTTATTAATTACGTTATCGACCGGGAAGCAATACACGACAGACCGATACTGTCCTCACGCGGGCGCCGATCTCTCATATCTGGGCGAAGTAGCCGAAGACGAATATCCTCCAGAGATCGGTCCGATCATTGTATGCACGCTCCACTACTGGGAATTTGCATTAGAAAAAGGAGGTAGATCAGGCGGAGGAATTGCCACTTTGAACGCATGTCCTGTCAAAGCCTCAGGAGAACCCTGTCCAATGGATAATAAAGACAGTAAATTAGCTTGGTGAATGTAATGTAAGAATACGTTTTAATGTCGTGTATGAGAATGACAGAATGCATTGAATTAGATGTATGTATATATGTGACAAAAAAGGACGATTGCTATGTACATAAAGTGGATGGAAGAGAAATACAACAAGCAAAACTTTTGGAGAGACCTAATAGTCAGAATTTTGACGGCCCGGACGAATACGGATGGGTCTGGGGGTCGTGTCGCCATCGAGGGCAACAGGGTGGCGAACCATGAGATAGACAGGAGGTTCAGTAGAGCCATTCAGCTTGGCTTCAGCTTCGACATTGAATCCAAACTTTGCAAAGAACTTGAGAGCCTTGTCGTCATTGACTTGCACGCAGACCGGCTGGTTGCCCTGATCAGCCTTATCAATGACATGCTGCAAAAGCGCACTTCCGAGACCTTTGCGCTGCTCGTGCGGCAAGACACCAATGTATCCAATGGTGATGAAATGTGGATAAGGGGCCATGACCTTGCGGCGCATCTTGTCACAGGCAGGCTGGATCTTGAGAACAGCACGCAAGGCAGATGTCCATCCGATGAAGCTTGCGAGTTTCTTGGTATTGAGAACATAAGGCCACGGGCATCCTTGCGACTGAGTAGTCCAGACCAATACTCCTTTGCAACCGTCCACTTGCATAGCAAAGTCTCGGCTCTGCAGAGATGCTGAATTGATCATGTTCTTGAAAAGGGTATAGAGGAACTCGGCTTGCTTCTGCTGCTCGAGACCACGAGCACACCAGCGCAGGACGGCGTCGCCGGCGTAGGCATCCGTGAGGGTATAAGCGGCTTCCTTGATGGCGCCTATGTAGAAAACAAAGAAGTTTTGTGAGTCAATTGAACAAAGTGTTCTAGAAAGAAAAAGCAAGGTACCCTTGACGATGGGTCGAACGTTCATAATGTTCTGGTCGAGGTTGATTGTGAGTTTACGGCTAACACGACGTTCGTCGACGACAGCAGGTGCCACGAGCATATAACGTATAAAGGCTTTTGCAGAAAAAGAGAACGGATTTGGATGAGGTATAGCCTTTTGCCCTGGAAGCTTTTATATGTTCGAAAGAAAAAAATCAGAAAAAGATGAAAGACCGCTGCATGAAAAAGGCAAAAATCTTGACGGACATCAAACATGTGGAGCGAATCGTCTTTCTTGATCAAGTCCGAAGCAATCCAGACTGTCAGATCGACCGCTCCCAAAAAAAGCACAGACATCCTTGTTTGTCTGCGAATCGCCCGCGATCGTCCTGCAAACGTGCTTTTTCTTTTCCACGGTCCGAATGACCTCAAGCTGAAAAAATAAAGGTCGCGACTCCTTCCCCTTTCCTCTCCTCTCGGAAATATTGCCAACTTTAACTCCTTCGCTTATCAGTTGCAACAGGGGAATAACGAGGGTATGGTAGTCTTGGCAACGACGGCGAAAAATGAAAAGCGCTCAGACCATCAACGAGAGCCTAAAATTTTAGCGCGCTCTATCGGTGACACATCCTCCCCCTGAGTGCTTCTCCCCAATCTTTGGTTAGAGCGGCGATATACGCTAATTAGTGTTCCTTTTTGACTTTTTTCATATGCATAAACACATACCTCAGCCCACATAGGCCCATGGTAGTCTTGGCGATTGATTGATTTTTTGCTTGTTGGTCTAGAATAAACAGATCTTATCGTATAGTTCGTTATCACTGCTCGCAATCACGACATATCCCTGACAGAATTCGTCGAACCGGTGACCAGACAAACAAACATTTAGCGTGAATGCGATCACTTCAATGCAATTTCGAAGGTGCTAGATCCACCTGCCAGCTGCAATTCTCATTCAGTTAACGAGGTGTCCATGCATCTGTATAGACTCCTAAGCTGTTTCATATATTTTCGGCGCAATTTAATGTAAAGGTAAAAACGTGATTTTCTGTATTCCGAATCTCCAAGAAGCAGAAGCACTGCATACATTCTCTCGCGATTTCTTCTACTGCAAAGCTCGATGATTTTTATTCCTGTTGCTTTATGTGCTCGTTCACATGAAATCTTCCTCTGCAGCGTTGATATCCTCGACCTCCTTTTCTCGCCAATTGCTTCGCATTCTGCTTTCATCAAACATATTCTGGATTTCCTTCTCAGCCTTCCGTTTCTCGGCTGCTTTGCGGAGTGCCTCCTCTTTCTACAACGAAAGAAGATCATTGTTATCAAATAAAGATTTCCTCGGACGGGCACGACGATTTAAGATTATCGGTTCTTACCGCGGCTTGCTCTTGCGCCCGGATCGCCTTGCGATCTAGCTTTTCACGCTGAATCTTCTCCTGCATAAGATCGACCTGACGTTCTTCCTTCGTTTTGTTTAGTCTGTTGACAATTTCGTTGATACGCTTTTCCACATGGACACGCCGGACCTAAACCATCACCGTTTGGAGTTTCAGGTTTTACGGTCTAGAACTCGCCTTTTGTTACGTTACCTTTTTGTGATTGTGGAAAGTTACTTGGCCCGTCTCCATACCGGGCGTCTTTTTCAGATTATCCCACGGCGTGTAAATCACGGTGACGTTGTTCTTTTTGTTGCCTAGCAAAATCCCCAAGAGCGTTAATTGTTGCAGGCCAAAGAATGCATGAAACACGCCCGGGCTACCTTCAATGCTGTTTGCTTTGACTAGCTGCGCGCAATCCTCGATCACTTGAGATGGTATATCATCCCACGTCTGTCCAGGCTGAAGACGAACATATACGTGGGCACTCGACATTTTATCAACGTGGAACTGATGTGTAATGTTACGAGATACTGCATCAACCGTCGCCTCGTCTAAATTCACGTACCCTGATTGCATATTTAAGTACACCTTATATATTTAGTACATTTTTGCAGTCATTAAATACGTACCAAATGTCTTCTGGGAATCCATACTTTATAAGGTCTTCGTCTAAGACAAATAGCCTACGTTTAGTGAAAGTCTGTTCAAGACAAACATGCGTATCGGGGCGTGTGCCTTACTTTCAAACTTGTCCTTGCCCATATAAATTGTAATGGGAGGATCAACAACTATCGCGTTTTTGGTTTACAGGTTCTTCCCTAGCAAACAGACGGTAGAATGCAGCAATGCTTACCATTGCTTTGAAAGTAGAGTACCATTGGGGTTAGAGAATGTAAGGTTGGCGGAGAGTGGCTTGCACGTTACTGCATAGGCAAGAACGAAAGCAGCTTCAAGCGGTTCAGACCCCCACCTAATTTTTCCGCTCACCTATGCCCAAGGAAACTAAAATCAAGAACAGCGATCTTTTGACAGCTGGATCCAAAGCATATGCGAAGAAAAGAAAACGGAAACAGCAGACTGTCGAGTTTGTCGAGTATAATCCCGATGCTAGAAGGTACTTTTGATCCAGCCAACTGATCGATCGCTGCACCGCCTCTAACAATCTCGCTAGGGACTATCTGACAGGTTTCCATAAACGAAAGCAAGCCAGAAAAAAGGAAGCGCAAAAGAAAAAGGAGGAACGGTTACGGCAAGAGAGGATTAAGGAGCGTGCGGAAATACGTGCTGAACGGAAACGAGAGATCGAAGAGAGAATGGCTCAAATGAAGGCCATGTATCAACGTAAAGTATCCCTATGTAAACTTGTATGATGATGGCATTGCTGATTATTTTGGTTTGTATTACAGATGAAAGCGAAGATGATGACTCAGGAGATGACAGTAACAATGTTTCGGATGGTACAAAGGAAGACCAGGATGATAGTAAGAAGTCGGGTCCATCAGTCAAAAAGTTTAAATCCGCCACTGCCCTGACAACGGTCACTGTGATTGAGAATATGGACGATTGGGGCACGCAGGACAATTAGAAGCCATGGCATCAATCTCAGTTCAGCGAACTGATATCAATTCCGATATCCTATCCCATCACATCTAGTTATCGATTCTAGTCAAAGCAGTACCTGACATGTACATATCTCATCCTTACATTCATTTTTCGTTTCAACATCTACATACCAATCAAGCATCTTTCGTATTATGTTGAGCAGGCACACGTGTCTTTAATCGGAGTGTTAACAAAGAATGGCGCGTGAAAAATGATAAAACCATGTTTAAGGGCCCTTTCCTTCAATAGCTTTAGTGGGGTCTTGTTCATCCTCGACATTTCTCGCAGTTCTTAGCTATACCTTGGCACAATGCACCAGAAGCTGCGATTGTAAGTTTACCAAACGCACGCCTGAAATGAGTGCTCTGAACGGAGTGTGCTTGGCAGGTACATCACTGGAAGCAGCTATGTTGTCGAGCCCGGGTCTGGGTCCAGTCTCGTCGTTGACCGGGAGACCGGTTCTTTGAAGCTAGCTGGTAATAATAATAATAATAATATTGAGGATGGCTATATTTCATAGCAGTTGTCGTGACCAACATTCTGCTTTCAGATAATGCAACCCCACCCATCTCTGAGCAAGAAAGTGCCCAGACCATTTGTGGTATAATGGGTTTCATTCGATTGCAAGCAGGTATTCTATCCTTGTACGCTATATTTGCGCTTGAACATCCAATTAATACTGGATAAAAGGCGACTACATGATCGTCGTTACGGACCGTGCCTCCGTTGGATCGATCCGCGGGCAAGACGTCTATCGCGTATCTTCTTTCCAGATATTGCCTCTCCCTAGAAACCTGAAAGGACTATCACCGGAACAGGTACTGGAAACTTAAAGTAGAGCAATAATCCAGGAAGCTAAAACTTTTCCTAGCAAAAAGATGAACATGCATACGTAGACTTATTGGAGAACCACTTGAAATCGGGCGGATTCTACTTTTCATATTCCTACGACTTGACCCAGAGCTTGCAGCGACAAAGCGAACAGCAACCGAACGCTCAGCCATTGTGGCAGCGTGTAAGAGTTTTAAGGATATTGGAGCAAGTTGCATGCTGGAAACTTACATTGAGATACTTCTGCATCTAGGCTGACGACAGGTTCTTTTGGAACCGACACGCGAGCAGCAAACTCATTGACGCTGCGTCCAGTACTCCTGAGGTAGGTTCCTATATTACAATATTTCCAATTGCATGGTTCGCTTACATGACATGTTAGATATCTGATTTCATTCTCCCAGTCGTGCAAGGATGTAAGTAACTGCAGAGGAAATCAATACCTAGAAAGTAGTTATCTTAATGATTGGATCTTATCTAGTCGTCTCTATCCATAATGTACAGATGAATGGCAAGACATTCTGCTTCACATTGATCACGCGTCGCAGTCGCTTCCGCCCAGGCACTCGCTTCTTCTCTCGCGGTATCAACGAAGAAGGGCACGTGTCAAACTATGTTGAAACGGAGCAGATTGTCTTGTACGATGGACCTCAAGCTAAGCAAGTGACAACCGGTCAAAAGCAGCTGTCCTTTGTTCAGACCCGCGGTTCCATTCCCGTATTCTGGGCACAAATCATCAACCTTAAATACACACCTCGCCTCTGGATTGGAGAAAGCCGAAAGAGTGTACGTAAAATGGCAAAGGAGGCGCACCTGGTAGATTTAGATTCTCAAGCGTAAAACTATAGCTTGCTGCGGCTCGCAAACATTTCGACGAACAAATCCGTATCTATGGTCCACAGATTCTCGTCAACCTGGTGAACAAGAAGGGATACGAATTGCCAATGGGTCAGGCATATGCTCGCACAGTGGAGCAGCTGAACGATCCACGTCTCTACTACACACATTTTGATTTCCACAGCGAGTGCAAGAGAATGCGATGGGATAGAATTCAGCTTTTGGTAGACCAACTGCAAGAACAACTTGTCAAGCAGGGCTATTTCTACTACGATGCTTCATCGGAAGGATTAGGAACCATTCGTAAGACGCAATCTGGCGTCGTACGCACAAACTGCATGGATTGCTTGGATCGCACCAACGTTGTCCAGGGAACACTCGCTCGTTGGGTTTTGACACAGCAGCTGCGTCAAATCGAGATCCTAACTACTGATGAAAGCATCGAGTCTCAAACACAATTTATGGATATTTACCGCAATGGTAAGTATACATTGCTATTAATTTTTTAATCAAAACCGAGCTTACATTGCATCTACTCTAGTATGGGCTGACAATGCAGATGCTGTCAGTACCATGTATAGCGGTACAGGTGCTCTCAAAACCGACTTTACACGAACCGGTCAGCGCACCAAAGCCGGTGCTTTGCAGGATCTGACCAATTCGTTGACTCGTTATGTCAAGAACAACTTTAAAGATGGCCAGCGTCAAGACGCGTTTGAGTTGTTTTTGGGCAACTATCAAGTTCCATCTCCCAAAGTCGCTGAAGCCAGTCCTTTCACTACAGTTAAACCGCTACGCGTTCGAGTGGTAAGTCCTTGGCAACAATAATGTACGTTATCAGATTAATTGATCAGTATCCTTTTAGGTCCCCTCCATTCTTGTTTTTGCCTTGTTCATGCTTTTGCTTAATTTGGTCCGTCCTAACTACTCGGGCGTTAGCTCGTGGCTATCCTACCTTCTTCTTCTAGCATTCTGGCTTTCCGTTCTAATTTCAGGTGTCCGGTTCGCTTTGCGCCATGGAGACCAGTTTGTCGAGTGGCCGCACTTGATTCCACAGCCCAATTACGACACTGATACAGTAGATACAATAAGCGAAAAGGGTGCCATGGTACCTCCCGATATGGGAGTGCCACCAGCAAAATACGAACAATAAATAAGTGCTTTAATTACTGCGAGAATATACACTTTTTCCCAAAAGTAATGTCGCATTTTATGAAATTTCATAATACATTTATACACCAAAACGACAAATTGCGACATTAATTTTTAGAAAAAGTGTAATAATGATAGAACCTGCAAGGACAAGGAAATGGATCAACCGCTGACAGTGGTGCCACCGGCATTTGACTGTCCGAAAGTGACTTCTGTTCTTTCTGGCTGAAGCAAAGCCCAAATTTTTTTGTTATCCCCGTCAAGCATCGAGCTTCAACCGGTTTTATATTAAATGGAGGACACCATTAAGCCTACCAACAGCGGCGCTGAAGTTGATACTTCTCAGTGGCCCTTGCTCTTGAAGGTAGCTACATGAATAACAATCCTGCGATTGTGACATGAATACTGATTTGCCCTGAAAGAACTATGATCAACTCAATGTTCGAACCGGTCACTACACACCTATTCCTGCCGGCTGCTCGCCTTTGAAACGTCCTCTCAACGAGTACATTCGCTATGGTGTGATCAACTTGGATAAGGTAACGATCGATTGATCGATCTTGAATCGTCGGCGTGGAAACGAAACTGGGATCTGACCTCTTTACGCTAGCCCGCCAATCCCTCCTCTCACGAAGTCGTCGCCTGGGTGCGCCGTATCTTGCGAGTTGAGAAAACTGGTCACAGCGGTACTCTTGATCCCAAGGTTACTGGCTGTCTTATTGTCTGTATGGACCGTGCTACCCGTCTTGTCAAGTCTCAGCAGGGTGCCGGTAAAGAGTACGTCTGTCTCCTCCGTCTTCACGATGCCATTGAAAGTGAGAAAAAGTTGAACTCTGTATGTTTGAGACGAAAATGGAACGATATGGAGGGATTTACTTACCATGTATCATTCCTTTCGTAGGCGATCGAAACCTTGACTGGCGCTTTGTTCCAACGTCCTCCACTTATTTCCGCCGTCAAGCGCCAGTTGCGTGTACGAACTATCCACGAAAGCAAGTTGATCGAATACGACAACGATCGCCATCTCGGTATCTTCTGGGTTAGCTGCGAAGCCGGTACCTACATGCGTACTCTCTGTGTCCACTTGGGTCTGTTGCTCGGTGTTGGTGGTCACATGCAGGAACTGCGTCGTGTCCGATCTGGTGCCATGTCCGAAAACGTAGGTGTAAAGTGTAAATATCCATTCCTTGGCAAGTAACTAATATTTTCACATAGGATGACATTGTAACTATGCACGACGTTCTCGATGCTCAGTGGATGTACGATAACAACCGCGACGAATCCTACCTCCGACGAGTTGTACGACCTCTCGAATCTTTGTTGACCGGATATAAGCGCATTGTTGTCAAGGACAGTGCAGTCAACGCTATCTGCTACGGTGCCAAGTTGATGTTGCCAGGCCTTTTGCGTTACGAAAACGGCATTGAAGTAAACGACGAAGTTGTCTTGATGACTACCAAGGGTGAGGCTATTGCTTTGGCCTACGCACAAATGACCACTGCTGTCATGGCCACCTGCGACCACGGTGTTGTTGCCAAGGTGAAGCGTGTCATTATGGAACGTGACACATATCCACGACGATGGGGCTTGGGTCCTGTTGCTTTGGCCAAGAAGAAGCTCAAGACTGAGGGCAAGCTTGACAAGTACGGCCGTGTCACTGATGAGACTCCTGAAGTTTGGAAGCAGGCATACGTTGACTACACCAACAACACTGACGGCAAACTGCCTGAACCCGCATTCAACAAGCCCGCATCTGCAGCTGTTGCCGCTGCTGGCATCGCTCCCGTTATTAAGCCTGTCACAGTCGCTGCTGTAGACGCAGCAGCCAAGGGCCAGAAGCGTGGCGCTGAAGAAGTAGACTCTTCTGAGCAATCTGAATCCAAGAAGGCCAAGAAGGAGAAGAAGGAGAAGAAGGAGAAGAAAGAAAAGAAGAAGAAAAACAAGGATTAAACTGTCCAACTCTTGCATGTCCCATTAATATCTTGTTTCGTTTACCATTCTATCTCTTGTTGTTTGCACACACTTATTCATCGGTCATTTTTTCGTCTTGTAATTTCTTTTGCTTTCACCTCGAAGATATAAAAAGCAGTTTGCATCTCCACGCATAGTAGCTTTCGACAAAAATTATTATCAGCTGCTGCAACCCCAGGGACGCCCACAGCAACAAAGAACGCGTTTTCCAGCTCCGAGGGAAGTTTTTCTTTTCTTTTTAAGTTGTGAACCCTTTCCCCTCTTCCGCGACTTTCTTGCTAACTCAGCAAACGACGGCAGTTCCTGACCACGAACGCATGACTACAGAGGAGGACGTTGCATTCAAAGGAGAGGAAGAGGAGGAGGAAGCCAGCGATATCTATGTAAGTTACACAACGCACGACGCTTCAGATCGGTTTGGATGCGCTAAATATTTCACCTCAGGCTGTTCAACGCATTCTAGGCATAAAGAACTATGTAAGTAAGCATTACACCAAACTATGTTGTAAATCTCAAACGAGTATATGCTAACAAGCTTTTACACAGAGGACGCTCATATGGTACTTGGTGCAGTGGGAAGGGTACAGCCAAAACGATAACACATGGGTTCGCGAAAACGACGCATCCTGCGACGAAGCTATCGCCGAATTCAAGCGAGCCATGGAGCAGGAGCAGCCTGGTGCACTCGCCAAGATGGTTGGGGGTACTAAGTTGGTACTCAAGGGTGCAGTTGATCCGGATTTCAAGATCGAGAACATGCGTAAAGCAAAGAGAAAATTACAACAAAGAATCAAGCGTGAAAATTTGAAACGAAGCCGACCAGATAGTCTCAGTCCAAAGAAACCGGCGGCTAGGCCTACGAACAAGGCGCTATCCGCAAATACAAGGAAGGTTGCTGCAGATAGCAACGTACTAACCAAATGCTCAACGGTAATGTTCGACGCTATGGCCGAAAGTTGTGGAATACAAAAAACACACGGATTTTATGATGTTTTACATGCAAAGGCAAATCAATGTATATAAGGCGGTCATTCTTGTTCCAATTATACTGACATGTATATATAGTATGCGGAGATATGGCCGAAAGTCGTCGGTCGTGTTGGACACATAAAAGCTAAGGAGTTCCTATGTTCGTTACGAGAATCCTTTGCTGTGTATGAGGTACATTTCAATGGTAACCATTTCTTTTTTGAGAATGAAAGAATATTCATTGTCTGTACCTGACAACTGCAGCCACAAATTATCGCATGCAAGAAAAGCTCAGATACCTTGCATTATGCGACACAAAATCAGCTTGTGACAATTATGAACAAACTGGATACGGAAGATAAACCAAGATTCTTGTATGTAGAACGCTTGCTGCTACCTAGTGATTCACCTCAGCTGGACTCGACGTTCAACATTGCCTGTCAATGCAGCAGTGTCTGCGTTGGCGACTGTCACAATGAAACCCCAATGTACAGTGAAGACGGTCTCTATATTGGATTACGTGGTCAAGTAATTTACGAATGCAACGATCGGTGCGCTTGCTCGGAACCTGGCAGTGCGTGCACTAACCGTGTTGTCAAAAAAGGTGGAGTCATCCCGCTAAATGTGTTTAAGACCCCCAACCGTGGATGGGGTGTCTGCGCAATGAGCAACATACGAAAAGGCGAATATATTGCGGAATACGTTGGCGAGGTGCTCACAATCGATGAAGCCGTGGAACGTGAGAAGATTTACAGCGTTACCAACGAACGATATATCTTTGGAATGGATTTCGATGGCGAGCCGGACAATGTCGTGGATGCAACGCTTTTCGGCAACGTTGCTCGGATGATAAACCACAGCTGCAACCCAAACTTGACTATTATTCCAACGTTTATCGAAAGCCTAGATCCCAAATTCTATCATCTCGCTCTGTTTGCCACACGAAATATCAAGAAAGGCGAAGAACTGACTCTGGATTACGGAAAGGACATGTTACAAGACTTTGAATGTCACTGCGAATCATCGAAATGTCGGGCGAAACTTGAACGCGTGAACTGAAGAAAATTTGCATTTCTAACCTGTTCATCTCTACATTTACAATCATGGGAAAAAGGGGGAAGACAACATTTCTTTGCATAACAACAATATCATCGTAACACATCAACTATTAGCATCCAGGAATAAAATACCAGCAATTAAAACGAGAGGATTTCTTCTTCTTTATTTCTGGCCCTTTTGATTATTCAGGCGCCACGCACTCTTCGATAAACTTTCCAAATGCTTGACGACAGGCTTAATATACATAAATAACAGCAACGTGCCCAAGGCCACACACAGTGTTCCCGCAATGTAGTAACCGTCTTGCTCTATCACGCATCTTCCGCCCAATCCTTTACATTGCGTTTTACCCTCTTCCGAAACGCAAGATACATCTGACGATGATCATTGTGAGCATAGAATCTGACAAAGAGTTCAAATATTATCTTACTCGATCCATTCGCATCCTCCACGGAACAGTAGGCTTTGGTAAAATAATCCACGGCTTCCAGTACAAAGAATTTGGGCCATGTACCGCCAAAGTTGCTAAATGTATTCAAGAGCTAAAAAATGTTTTAAAATGAAGCTGTTATTAAATGCATTTTCATTCTTTCGCACGTACCGTCATGTATGTTCCGCCGATAAGCGGGTCCGCGATGCTTGTCATGAAAGCAGATATACTGACAAACTGAACGGTTGACATGAACGAGCTCAAAACTGTTGATCCCATAATAACACTAAAGTAGAAGAGTCCAATCTCTTGTCCTTCTGGGTACCAAGCAACGATAAGCATGCCGACCGCGGAAAATGCAAGGCGACCATAGAAGGCATACAGCCACTGATATAAATAAGATAACGTAAGATAACGTTAGATAACGTTATTTCCATGATTTTCAATAAACTTACGGGTTTTAGAGGTCTTGGGCCATTCGACCACTTTGCGGCATAGTAGCCAAATAAAATTTGGAGAGGGAAATCCAAAAGCACCGAAAGCGCAAGATCTTCTTTTGAGAATCCTTTTTCCAGCAACTTTAGGGATGTAACAGCCTCGTGGCAGATAAATCCAATCTTCGCGGTCAATAGGACAATGATAAATGACTGCATGTCTATATGAATAAATTATAAACCAAAAGACTTTAGGTAAGTATATATGTATGGAACAAAGTATGTCAAGTATACTTACGTTTAAGCTTGCAAATGCGATAAATGGTATCGTAAACTCCTCGGATACCGAGCTGGTCTTCATCGGTGCGACTAGGTGTCTGAATTTTCTAGTTAGCAGCCCGCATTTGAATTCGCCCACATTCGTCTCTGCTCACCTCTGCTTTGAACAGAACAAGCCAAGCAGTCACCGCAAAGTACATAAATGCCCAGAATTGCATGTAAGCACCGAGTCGAAATAAACCATATGGCTGAGGCTCCGACCAAATGTACTTGTTGCTAAACTCGGGAGAGCTCAGGGCCAAAAAGACGGTGAATGACATAAAGTATCCGGTGTTTAAGCCGATGGTTTGAGCAGTAGATGCGTATGAGAGACTCTCTTTGGACAGGAGTGTTAGAGCCCATCCATCGACAGCAATATCTTGCGTTGCACAGAAGAATATGGTGACAAGGAACGAGATTGTGAGGTAGTAAACAGGTATATGTTCTGCTTCCATGATTTCATCGATATTTCGACCGAGCCAAAAGAACAAGCATCCAGTCAAGAGCTGAATTGGAACAATCCACGATTTGCGGCGACCGAGACTTGGCGAATATATTGCGTCGACGATAGGTGACCACAAAAATTTGAGAGAATACGGCCAAGATGAGAGTGAGAATATGGCGATTTGAGAATAAGATAGCTGTGCTTTCAACAAGAATGGGATGGAGCCAAAAGACAGACCTACAGGCACACCCTGCAGCAAGTCTGTTACGAATGGTTTACATGTTAGCTATGTATAGACGGATAGTGCAATTTTGGAAATACTTGCAAAGAACGACCAGTAGGATAAAGTTCCCCAGATCTTTGCGGCTAAGAGTTTCAATGTGTTCTTCTGGCTCGCTTGCCTCTTTGACGGTCGAGTCGAGTTCCAGCTCTTCCTTCTCGTCGTCGGCAGCGTGCTGTTCTTTGCGACGGAGAGTCGTTCCTGTTATTTGATGTTCCATGGCCGTTGATTGCGCGATCGCATTGCCTGCAGAGTAGCTCCGGAATCCCTCAGATGGTATCTTTCCTGTATCGAGTTTAAGACTGCCCTTTGTGGGTGAATGTAGATTATCTGTCAGAGGCCCGGATCCATCAGCTGCTGGCATTCGAAAAATAGAACGGCTTATTTGGTTCCGTAGGGAAGAAGAAGACGATCGGTCAGAATAATAAGGAGGTGCCGGGTAACTGCGCGGCGTATGGAGTACTGGACCTGTCAATGGGCGGAACGTTGCTGGCAGGACAGCGAATCAATTTTCATTTTTGGAAACCACAACCTGGAACATTCAGCAGATCTGTACTTCAGTTTGTTTGTTATTATTCCTGGAAACTATCATACAGCCATTAAACAAATGTCTTCTTTTTATTGATGACAAGCGTGTTTCTCTGGTGGAAAGAACTGTTTGTCTTTAGACTTATATAAACCAATTGTATAAATTTGTAGAAACTTCCCTGCATTTCCCTCGCTAAATAAAGATGAATACCGTGCATGCACCCTTCTATACTTTGCATTCCTATGTTTTCTAGTGTTCTTCAACCGTCAATTTAGATATATTGGTGGTCCAACAGATATAGGCGCCATTGCCGCTGTCTTTCCTGCTGCGTTCCATTCAGTGAACGCTCAAGAGTGTTTATAGACTCCGAACTGGTCCCAAACGAACGGTTTTTTTTCTTGGATCAGTAACCGGGAATCCGCAAAAATCTACAATGAGTGTTGTGGAGAAAATTAAGGTACAGTTGGGCAAACAAGCAGTAACTATGATTTCTCGAGTAGTAACAAAACTGTGTAGGAAATTGAAGTGAGTCTTACATGGAATGAATGAAATCGATTTTCGAGAGATTGCTCACATGGCAACAGAATGAAATGGCCAAGACCCAAAAGAACAAGGCCACTTCATACCATTTGGGTCAATTGAAAGCCAAGCTTGCAAAGTTAAAACGTGAACTCTTGATCCCCTCCGGCGGCGGTGGAGGCGGCGGTGGAGGTATGACATAGGGACTCCTGTTTAGAAAAGTTTCTGATTTGTTTCGATAGTTGGCTTCGACGTTGCAAAGACTGGTGTGGCCAGAGTTGGTTTTGTTGGTAAGTGAATATATCTGTCGAGTCGTGGATGCATAGCACTAAAATACATTGAAGGTTTCCCATCTGTGGGCAAGTCCACGCTCATGTCCAAACTTACCGGCACTCACTCTGAAGTCGGTGCATATGAATTTACAACACTTACCACCGTTCCCGGTGTTATTCAATACAAGGGTGCGAAGATCCAGGTTTGTATATTGGAAAAGACCAGGAAAAAGGCGCAATTGCTGATTTTGATGGTATACAGATTCTGGATCTGCCCGGTATTATCGAAGGTGCCAAGGACGGCAAAGGTCGTGGTAGACAGGTCATTGCTGGTATGTAGCGACTTTAGGATTTCGTACTTGAGTCGCATTCTTACGCTTGCTGGATAGTTGCTCGTACTTGTTCCTTGATCTTTATCGTTTTGGACGTATTGAAGCCTATGACGGATAAGAAGATTATTGAAAGAGAATTGGAAGGCTTCGGCATCCGTCTGAACAAGAAACCGCCAGCAATTATTTTCAAAAAGAAGGAAAAGGGTGGCATCAACATCACCAACACTGTACCTCTGACGCACATCACACCTGAAGAAGTAAAGGCTGTACTGTCCGAATACAGAATCCACAACGCCGACGTTTCCTTTAAAGAGGACTCAACCATCGATGACCTCATTGATGTCGTTGAGGTGAGTATTATTACACTTGACTTGCAACTCATACAAGAATTGTTGCTAACCATTAATCTCGTTACAGGGCAACCGGTAAGATATCATCAGAAAGCTGGCTCTCGAAATCATTGCTGACAGTTTTCCACAGTATTTATATCCCATGCATTTACGTATTGAACAAGATCGATCAGATTTCGATTGAGGAATTGGATCTTATTTACAAGATTCCAAATGCTGTGCCCATTTGTGCAAACCATGAATGGAACTTTGATGAACTGTTGGAGACCATGTGGAAGGTAAACAATGCTTAAATTATATAGATTAAAGCTTTCTTTTCTCACCTATTTTTGTTGCAGAAACTAGATCTCGTCAGGATCTATACCAAACCAAAGGGACAGATGCCAGATTACGAGGCACCCGTTGTGCTAACCTCTGAGAAATGCACAGTGGAGGATTTCTGTAATCACATTCACAAGGCTATCTTGGAGCAGTTCAAATGGTAAGATGGCGCACCGATATATCGAGGATTGCATTCTGACAATACTGTGCTAGTGCATACGTATGGGGTTCTTCTGTGAAGCACAATCCTCAAAAGGTCGGCAAGGAACATGTCTTGTGCGACGAAGATGTCGTTCAAATCGTCAAAAAGTATTTTTATTTTTTTTTCGTTGAGTTCCAGGTAAACAGAAGTTGCTAATCACCCCTCATATAGAATTTAGATTTACATTGATTTTGCCCACCGCCCGTTTTGCCACTGTCAGGAACGAAAACGTGGTTAATAAAAAAGCAGACAAACTTGTTGATCGAGCCGAAATGCTTGTAACATGCTTGTCGTTTCTGTACATATATAATTCATGTCTTGTTTCAAAATTCTGATGGTAAACCATTCATGTGCATGTGCCCAAGAAAGCGCGGAAGTCGTTCTACCGTAAAAGGCAAGGCAGCCTCAAGCACCCTTTTTCCTGTTTGCCATCGCCATGGATGACAACGAAGGCGCAGGCAATGAGAAGAAGAAATCAAGAAAGCCAACTGGTAGCTATCAGTGAACAAACTTCCCCGGGAAAGTTGCGACTGACCTGAATCTCCAAACAGATGGGGCTTTCCGGCAGCAGCGCTTGCCAGCATGGCAGCCTGTCCTTACACCTCGGGCGGCTTTACCGACCTTCTTCATAGTTGGCATCCTATTCACTCCTATTGGAGGTCTTCTTTACTGGTCCAACAGTAGCGTCAGTATATCTAATACACCGTAAAGACAACAAAATATTCTTGAACTCATTCGTAGCACAGGTCAACGAGATTATGATAGATTATACCACTTGCTCACGGTATCCATCACCTGTATACCTACTACCTGAACAGTACTCGCTAGCTTTATCGCAAAACGTCGATACTTCGCAGATACAGCCTCCAGCTTTCCATTACGAGAATGCCAGCAATTTCCAGAACCCTAAATGGCAGAACCCGAATAACATCACCGTTCAGCAATGTACCATCGATTTCACAGTCCCCGTGGATATGACACCTCCCGTTTACATGTACTATCGTCTTACCAACTTTTACCAGAACCATCGACAATACATTAGCAGCTACGATGAAAATCAACTCGCAGGTCAAGCCGGCCCACCGAGCGGCGACTGCGGATCACTGGCCAGGAACGATCAGGGAACACCAATATTTCCGTGCGGCATGATTGCAAATTCAATGTTCAACGGTATATATACTTGACTCCTTTTTTGTATTGAGCGCACCGTTGACTTGCCTTCGCAGATACTCGATCCAACCTGACGAGAATCGATGATCCTGCCGGTCCAACGACCTTTAGCTTCAATGTAAACGGTATTGCTTGGCCAACTGACAAGAACAAGTACGGCCCTACGCAGTACTCGCCGTCAGCTGTTGTCCCTCCGCCGAACTGGGCACTGAGATATCCAAACGGGACTTACGACGACATGCATCCACCTCCGGATCTTTCTAACGACGAAAGCTTCATGGTGTGGATGCGAACAGCAGCTTTGCCCGACTTTCGTAAAATCTGGGGACGAAACGATCAGGATACACTTGCTGCGGGACGTTGGCGGATCGTGATCGATCTCAGTAAGTGATAAGTTCTTATCAAAACTGAAAGTAATCGATGACCAAACCCTCTACGTAGACTTTAATACCATGAAATATAATGGGCAAAAGTGGCTAGTACTATCAACGACCTCGCCTCTAGGTGGACGAAATCCCTACCTCGGCATCACGTACATGGCAGTAGGCGGCATTTGTTTACTGCTTGGTGTCCTATTTACTTTGAAACACTGTATAAAGCCCAGGTTAGATCATGTTCTTTTACTTACTAAACTTTGCTCTCTCTCTCCTCCTCCTCCTCCTCCTCCATCTCTAACCATTATTTTAACAGACCTCTCAGTGATCCCTCTTATCTCTCATGGAATCAACCTGGAGGTGGACTTCCAGGACACAAGAAGAAAAAGAAGGGACCGATTATCAAAAGCCTTCATCAAGACTAGGATGAGATTTCCAAACATGGTTTCCGTTCCTTTTTGTATCATAACATTTTTGAATATCATCCATCATTTTATTTTTTCTAACACATCTGAGGAAATATGCAATAAATGACACTTGAATACTCAGATGTTGTGGTGTTTCTTATCCTGCTTTGAGATGATTAAACTCTCATGGTACAATGCTCGCAGCAAGGTATGTCAGGAATTCTAGATAATTTTCATCTACTCAATATATTCTATGCATACCCGAAAGATAAAAGGAGTGGTCTTGATACTCAAATCACTGTTAGGATCCTATGTCTTCTTTTCGGGCTCTGGTGCGCGGTTTGCCGACGACCAGAAAAAAAAATAGCGGGTGGCTTTGCACATCCACACATATTGTGGATCTCTCAAATACACTGTTCCTCCTCTTTTCTCGCCGCTAAACGTCAATTACAACATGGCTCACGCTAACGTTTGGAACTCTCGTCCCCGTCAGTTCGGTAAGGGCTCCCGCCAATGGTAAGTATTTGCAACATATAAATTGCGCATTCGAGAAGGGCATTGTTAAATTGAAAATGTGCCATCAAGCCGTGTCTGTGCCCACCGTGCCGCTTTGATCCGCAAGTACAACCTCAACATCTGCCGTCAGTGTTTCCGCGAGTACGCCAACGACATTGGCTTCCACAAGGTAAATTTCGTCACCTCTTCACTGTGTGTGAACAATGAGCTTAACGCTTTTTCGTTTTGCTTAGTACCGTTAAATTTGGTCATGTCTGTTTTGGATGCATTCTAGACGTTTGGGAATAAAGACAAAGTCTTGAAGCCACTCGCAACCACACAAACGTTCTGCTTTACCCCTTTCTTTTTCTTATACAGCGCATACCCACATGCATTGCATTCTATTGGATGCATCGAGTGTAATGTTTGCTAGGATGAGCTAAACGACAAGGAGGGAGATGGAAAAAAGGGGCTGTGCTGTTTTCGACATTGCGTGAATACTGTTCGGTGCGAAGGAGATGACGAAGCTTTTCCTTTTCTTTTTTGCTTTTCTTTCCATCTTACGTGGATTTATTGACGATTTCCCCTCCCACTCTTTTAATCTTACATTGTCCTTCGTTTTACTTGTTACGTGATTATTCGATTTAAGAACAAAAAGAGATGTACTTGAATCTATCGCATGTTACTGCCAACCCAATGGTATTATCGTCTGCCATCCTAGCATTGGTGAGTAGTGGGCTTCCGGACACGCGTAGTATAGTAGAGTCATTGACAGCCGGAGAAACGCTTAGGTCGGCTGGCTCGTTCTGTTTATTTGTACGTGCGTTGTAGGAACCCGAGGTGTAATTTGGTGGATCATTGTCTACGAGCTCATGCTCCTCATGGGTCTTTACATAATGCTCGCGAAATCTGCAACTGCGCATTATCTTCTGATGGTACACTGTTTAATCGATGCTTCCACGGATAACTAAAGTTTAATCAATTGACGAGAAATAGATGTTGGTGTTCCTTGGTACTAGTATCGCGATGCTTACAGAGCTGACAGATATGCTGCTGCATCTTCCCGGCCAAGCTTCCAAAGCGGGTGCAGCCGGTTCTATCATACTGATCATGATGCAGGTAATAAGATAACCTGTCCTTTGTCACATGTACCATGCAGATTACGGCTCGTGAGACTCAACAAATATGTCTCTCTTCACGGACGTCTAGTTCTTTTGGGTGTTTATCCTTGGCAGCAGCCAAGACTCCTGGTTGCATCAGGCTATTTATGGTCTGCACCATGCGCAATCTGCTCAACCTCACCACCACCAGCGACGGCAACAAGATCTCGATATTGAAAAGACTATCGTCGAGCCTGTAGCGTCGCCACCATCGCCAGCACCTCGATCCATTAGCAATACTTCCCTACCACCACCGCAAATTGCAGTGACGCCTAATTATGGCCTTGATCCACACCCGCAAAAGAAGGATTATGTGGTAGCCATCCACTCCTGTGAGTGCCGCGCAATTTCTATTTCGTGATAGACATGTTTCTAACAGTTTTATACTCTGCTCAGACCGAGCCAACCCTGATGATCCAAATGAGCTCTCGTTTGAACAGGACGAAACACTGGAGATCCTGGACCGTGCAGGCAACTGGTGGCAGGCCCGCAAAGGGGATGGAACGATAGGCATTGTTCCCAGTAATTATGTAAAACCAAAATGAAAAAAAAAAGGAATCCCCGCTTCCTCCTCCTCCTCCTCCTCCTCCAACTCCTTTTCACTATCCTTGGTTTTCTTCTGCTGATCGCATACCTCCCTATATAGTTTGCAGTCTATATAGCTGCATAGACATAGTAATAATTAAAGTGTACATCCCACTCCCATGTCTGTGACATAATAGAGAGACTTGATCTCGGCCAAAATTGCTGCAGGCAAAGTAACAAGTAGACAAAGCAATGGATATATTACTTCTTTTGAGTAATAGTAACGAAATATATATTGCGAACGAAACTACTATGTTTGAGGAGGGAAGTCGGGGATGAAGTACACAAGTGATAGCTTTCCCTCCTTTCTAAGATTATTAAAAAAAATAAATAGTTTTACTGGAGCAAAGCGTAACCGACAATGGCACCCAAAGCAAGCAAGTATTCCTTGGCAACGGTGACGGAGGCAGCAGCGCCTTCAGCAGGTGACTGGGAAGCGGCAGGCTGAGTAGTAGCTGAAGATTGGGAGGAAGCGGTGGCCGAGCTGAAAGCGGAGGAGGCTTCTAGGAGATGGGTCAGCAATGTTAGGAGCTTTAGGATGAGAGTTTATATTACTACTTACGGCTAGAGAGCGGCACCGATGAGGAGAGACCGGATGCGGATGCGGATGCGGAAAGGGAAGAGGGCAAAGCAGTGGAAGCGGAAGCAATACTACTGGATGCGGCAGAAGCTACGCTGGAAGCAGCTTCGGAGGATGCGGCAGCGGATGCAGAGTTAGATGCAGCGTTAGATGCGCTAGCAGCGGCGCTGTCAGTCGCGCTAGCGGCCGCGCTGCCAGTTGCACTGACAAGACGGGATGAAGCGACGTCGCTATCAGCGGCAGAAGACGATGGAGTGGCTTCGGCACCAGAAGAAGCAGCCGCCGCGGATGACTCTTCTTGATGTTTACCCTGCGAGCCGGGCCAGTGGGTCGAGATACAGCCAGAGTAGCAGTCATTGTCCGAGCATCCACTCAAACAGCTGTGCGTCTTGTCGACTATCGCAAGAATGAGCAAGTGTTGTCAGCTTATTAAATGCGAGAATTAAAAGCTTACCGCAGTTTCGCAAGCAGTCGCTGTCGCTAGGATCACAGGAACATTGAGCGTTGGTGGCAACGACAAAGATGCTGGCAGCAGCAATCAAACTCAAGAGTCTCATGTTACTTTAGTTGGAAGATGGAGAGGAAAAAGAGATAATAAGGTGGAGAGAAAAGAAGTGGCAGATGCAAGGTAAATGAATTGCGTTGCTTTTATATCCACGGCGAATCTTAAGAAGACAGACGGGCGTCAGAAGGCGTACCACCATCTCTCTCTCACATATGTAGATGATCCCTTTATTATTGTAACTCCCCATCCTCCTTGATCTTTGCGAATGATTGGACCCCTAGAGGGGCTACTGAAAAGTACAACCATGAGATCATTGAAGAGTTCAACAAAACTGTTGTTGCCAAGGTGGACCCGGACCCGACAACAAAAAGGTGACCTGCTCTCGGCGACTTCTACATTTTCTGGAAGATCTCGGCCGGCGCACCATCATATATTTAGCCTGGTCTGAGCGGAAATCCGACACATCTTGCATTAGTGTTTTTGACAGATCGCTCTTTTGTTGACCGTCTAACCGAGTAAGGAAACTCTGTTGAATAACAATTGTTTCATAGTAAATGTCATGCATTCGTTTTCTTTCCCAAGCGTATACATAGAAAGAATGTCCTAGTTTTTTCGAAGATAGATTTTCGTGCTGATGACAAAGACATTGCATTTCATTGGCATTCTACGCGAGAGCATTCTTCTTATTCTACAAAAGGCAAGACTGTCGGTAACGGATGATGACGGCGCGCCACCCGGTCATCCGTCTTTGCAAGGACAGCCGCGGACCGGATATCACGCAGAATCAAGGCATCAACAATGCAAGGTTTAACAGGCAATACCATTCAACCAAGATAAACAGATACTATTCACATAGCACCATTGCATGAAAGTACCTTGCCTGCTGCCACGAAGCACTCGAGTATTGATACGAGACGCTGGCTGCTGAACGTGAACTTTACCGCGTTGCATTCTGAATTACACATAGACACTAAAGCGTGAGCACTAGCGGTATTAAGGAAGGCAAGCGCTCATAGCCACGGCGGGTACGTGGTGCGAGGCCAGCACCTGTGCACCAGAAAGACGTAATACCCCCCATCTCTTTCTGGTTAAAAGCCTGTGGAGTAGGAGTACCACGTTAGATCAATAGCGGATATATTCCGAGATGACCGAGATATTAATCGTTAATTGGCACTTTTATTTTATGTTGATTTATCTCGACAGGAAACTCGAGAAGAAAAGTCGAGTATCACCATTGCGAGTGCACCAGGACAAAAACCATTGTTATTATATATGCAGCACATTTTAAAAATTTAGGCAGCCACGCGTCTCCAGACATTCGTGTAATCAGATCGACGTTCTGCTGGTTGCATCGTTTTCCTTATCCAGCAGACAAGACAAAGCAAGCTTCGCTGACGACGGAAAAGGAACTACTTCTGTCAGTCCTTCAAAGTCTTGCAGTCCTCATCAATCGATAACTCGATGGCTGAAGGTCTCAATATCTTCTTTACGAGGAGAGTATTAAGTACAGAAAGGTCTCGGCCCGCTTGCTCGGACTTGAACCTAAAGTATCATTCACTGCCTTTTTCTTTCTATTTACCTCTCCTCTCGCAATTATTTTTACCTTGTACTTACTCTGCAGATTACCGCCCGCCAATCTGTAGTAAATTTGCAATCATGTTTATCTGGACATCTCCTCGCTCGTTTCATCATTATTTCATTATTATATTGTCTTAGTAGGAGATTGATCTAGATTCTCCCAGAACACGGCTTATCTGGTGTGCGGACTTTTTTTCTTAAAACCGAGGTAATCCATTTCTTCTGTTTTTCTCCAACCTTTATTTTTTTGTTTTGTCTGTTGCACATCAATCCTATGACTAGGAAGACAGATACCGGATGGTCGACCTCCTAAGCAACATTGTATTTTCCGGTTTTTTGCTCATAACCGCTGGCTGTTGTCTAGCTTTGCAGGCCGGTACGATGGCATTTACACGATCATCAATTAATGCGCGATAGATTTTTGATCTGCTTGTTCAACAGGATGCAATGCACGCTTGGCAAAACACGGCGGTCGGACGTTCTCGCCTGTCATGTCCTTTGCTACCGGTTTGATCTGCACCAGCGTGTTCTTTGCGATTGATGTTACCGCGCTGCACACGCCGTTGCCAACAAGAGCAATCCTTGGTAAGAGACCGAAAATGAGCACAGCTGCAATGATGACTAATTATTTTGCTCCGGTGATTAGATGCGCCGGGTTATGCCTGGATCGGCAAGTTATTATCTGCTCAACAGTTTGCTTTCTTGTAACTGAACGGATGATTATTAGGTGGTCTTTTGGGCGCTTTCTATGTCTTCTCAAACCTCATTGCCATACCCCGTCTCGGTGCAGCCACATCCTTGAGCATTTTTGTGTGTTCTCAGGTACAGACACGGCCGAAAACCTTAAATGCAAAACCTGTCATTCTTCCACATCATAGCTAATCATGAAAAACCAGGTCATAATGGCATGCATCATCGACCATGCAGGTATCGTTGGCGTGAACCATCGAGAGTACACAGTCTGGAGGATCCTTGCATCTTTTGGAATGATCTTCTGCGTGTTTATCATCGCTCGATTTTGAAAGGCAGCATTTTTCGATCATAAAACTTGGTAGAGCAAGATACCCCCAATCAACTTTATACTCACATTACATGTACATTGCTTTTATTTCTCGCTTTAAATTACAATAGATTTTTAAGACTTAACCGGTGCATGTCGCACAAGTGAATGTCGGAAGAAAGAATATCTCCGACAAAAAGATGCATAAAAACCGTGTGAAAAATAATATTAAAACTTTATCGTTATTACTTCGGTGGTGATGGTGAGTAACTTGTAGGAGGAGTTACTGTCATATGTTCGGCCTCTTCAGCCGAATGCTGTGATGCAAGTTCGTCCGCGTTGATGGGGATATCGAATAGGTGATGAGAAAGGAACCAAAACTTTTCAGAAAACTCTGGAGGAGGTACCCAATTGCGGCTAATCCTTAAGTCTCCTCCTACAAACATGATTTTGCTTGACAGTAGCTGGAAGCATTCATCGGCATCGTAAAGACCTTGAAAAAGAATTAAGCGATCTCGCATGGAAGGTCCTGCTATGTAATCGATGCGGACGTCGTGGGGTATCAGTCGTTGCAATGCGGCTAGAATGACGGATGTCAGTTAGCATACACAGCAATGGCATACACATGCATGAATTATTTCTTTATATCTTTTTACTTGGTGTAAAAAAGAGCCTGAACTTGTCTCCTAGCACGCTGGAAGATTTCAGCTGGAGTCGCAGGATATGTAGAGCTTGCAGTGAGGGCATGTGCGCCAAATCGTCCGGTGTCTTCAATGTCGGGCACTCAGTAATAGTTCCTACAACCGGCTTCGTAGCTGTGAATGCGCTGACCATGGATTCAGATGCAGTGTTGGATGTTAATAACTCTTCCATGTCATCCGATCTTTTTTCCGACGGTTTTGTTACAGGAAATGGCACCCGTTTCTCTGAAAACTTGCATCCGTGTCTTTCTGCCCTGGTAACCGCGTCCGCAAAAGATAAAATTTGAGAATCTCGGTTTAACACCGTCTGTAGAATTGCCGGTAATTCATCTAGGTTATCTTGGTGTATGTCAGGTGGAAGTGCAGAGCCATCCCAGGGCGCATGGAACCATCTCGTATCTGTCCATACATGCGGCACTGATCCGCGTTCCACGAGCCCAGACAGCGTCAGTAATAAAACGTATCCTCGCAGATAATTTGCCTCATATTCGACTTGCTCCAGTCTTTTGCGTAGATATGCAATCTCCTCTGCTTGCGCACGCCACTCGCGTTCCTTTTCCTGCTTCCTCAGCTGCTCTCGCTCACGGAACGCTCTCTGAGCCGCTCGGTTTTGCGCTCGTCGCTCCTGCAAAGACGGCGGGTTCGGTTTGCGTCCTGGTCGTTTCCGTTTACGTACGCGCTGTCCGGATTCCGTTTCGACTCCAAAGTCGCATTCCTGGTCAAAATGCAAAAAGTTGATGCGAGTGATCCGTTGTGGATTCTCATTAGCAGACGGCTGAGGTGAAGGTGATGGCGATGGAGAGTCCGATGCTGGAGATAAGATCTGTTTTGCGTAGCTTGTCGAACTTGCAGCAGTGAACTGTGCAGTCGTTGGGTGGTATACAAAGGTGTCACTTTGTCGAGGCGGATATTCCATGCGTGGACAGAGAGAAGAATATTAATTAACAGGCACCTAGAAGGAATGGATAAATGATATCAAAGATAACTTGTCCGGTTTCTGCAGTCTTTTGCCCTCCTAATGCCTTTTTAATCTCGTCATGATCTTTTTGCCTCTTAAAGGCAACGCTCCCGAATTTGTGGATCTTCAGAGTTTGCCTTTGCTGCTGTATAGTAGATTTACAGCGCAAGACTACTACATATGCATACTAAATCAGGAGACCTCTATCATACATGATAAAACTAGTAAGATAAGAATTAAGGAATACTTTTAGCAGAAGCCCTTGCTAGTTTGCATATGTGCTCGACGATGGTCAAAAGTCATCCGGCGGACTGAGGGCAGCATCCTGCGTTGATGGCTCTGGTTTCTGGCAGACGTGCTCTGATTAATAACACGAAATTGGTAAGACTAGTCTACATGCAAAAGTTCAAAAGAACAATTTGGACAGCAAGATGACATTTGGCATAATAGCATATATTTGAGATAAGATCCAGTTTGCATTTCCGGCGCTTGTCGAAATAAGTTGAACACATATCCATGGCCTTGTTTGCCAGTCGCGCCGATCTCAAGGTGCATCGCGGACGCCCCACTCCAAAACTCGCGTCATGCAACTTTGTAGCCTCTGCAAGGTCCACCGAAGCGCTCGCCCAGTCAGGTCACTTGGCTCTGTCGGCCTCGTCTCAAATCGTCGGGCGATTCCAGCATTTGAAGACCTTGCACCATCCCAATCTTTGCGAATATGTCGAAATAACACAGGGAAAGCATGGTAAATACGAGTATCGCACAAGTACAGTGTAGAGTTGCTCATTGGGATATTAGACCGTCTGTTTGTCGTTACCGAATACTATGATAACTCGCTTCAGAAGGGTCGGCTAGGCACTGAAGCTAACAGGTACATGGATGCAAGTACACGTTTGGAAGAGGGAGGGGCCTCATAGGTGACAAACATAGTATCGCTCAGCTGAGACATTGGGCATATCAAGCTTTATCCGCTTTGTCTTATCTGCAAGAAAACCAAATCGTCCACGCTGCTCTTGCACCCAGCAACATATTGCTAGACGAAAATGTACGTTAAAATGCATCGAGTGTTTCGACGTTTAATGACAGTCATGTTCCTAGGATAACATCAAACTGTGTGGATACGGATTGTATTATATGACGGGTCGAGGCGTGGATGTTGATTTTCCTATTGGGTTAGTTGCAATTATCGTTTTAGGCAAATCCAGATACTTATCCACCACTTTTGATCCTAGTTATCCCTGCTACCTTGCACCAGAATGTCTCAGCGACGCTTTTGAAAACCCAGTTGACTACGATAAAGTAAGGGGAAGAGGAGAGATAGAGGTATACCTTTGTTTGGGATATAGTTTTTCTTCTGACATAACGATTATGCAGCGTGACATATGGGCACTTGGCGTGATACTGGTCGAGCAATACACACGAAACTCTTTTTGGACGACATCCGACCTGACCCTCATTTTTGATTCACTTTCCACATTGTCAGAATGGGCTGCCGAAGACAACGACGATGAAATTTGGAACCATCAGGGAGTGGAAGCTTTGGATATCAGCAAAAAAGTCCTTACATTCCTTCAGAACGAACCGAACGCGGAAATTGGAGAAGATCAGAAAGGTCTTGAACAATTCCGGCACTTTATTTTGTCTTGCTTATCCATCAACGTCGATAAACGGCCGGATATTCACAGCTTATTATCATTTCCATTTTTCGACAGCGAACCACTTAAAACTTGCTTGTGGACTCCTGGACCAATTTTGATCTCTGATACTTTAAACCCGGACGATTACGATGGCGACAGCTTATCAACAAATTCCCAATCGGCAGCAAAAGATGAACAAGATCCATTGCAATCGTTACCAATATCACATATCTATGAGCTGTGGCGTTTGGCAGGCGGCGACGTGGAGCTCAATTTGATTAAACGCGGTGTGTTCCTATCGATGCCTGTAATTGAACGCCTTCCACGAACGTGTTTTGTCAGCGATGGAACAAATGTCGGCGCAGACGTAACGGATACCACTCAACTGTATACCGATAAATATCATATACTTGAATACAAGGAACTATATGAACGTCTAGAGGAAGGACGTACATCGGAGCGTTTTGAATGGGACACAGACTACTTCAAAGTGGTTGACGAAAACGACATTAATTTCCTGCTCGACAACAACGATTTTGAGCCGAATGGAATATCTGAGGAAAAGCAGCATGAAGAGGAAATTGATGATTTCTGCTTTGCAGAACCATCCCCCACGCTCAATGATTTTCCAAGCGTTGCACCAACACCTACGACGCCTTCCACATCCAGATCCATCAACAAGACCTTTTCGCTTACAAACATGAGCCGATCAAGGTCGTCCTCATTGTTGTCCATATCAAGTCCTACCCCTACGACTCCAACAACACCAGCGCATCCTACGATTCCCAAACTGCCCCTGTTCCTACGTGAACAGGATGTCACTTACCAATATCATCGTCAATCATTATTCGCAGAGTTGTTGCGACAATACCCTGCCTCTCGAAAGGAAATTATACATCACGCGAAAGCCGATATCCCGCCCGTACTGCGAGGCAAAATCTGGGCAGCTATCCTGGGAGTCGTCGGCGATGTCCAAGCACAGTATGACCAAATTGACAAGGTGACTCCTGCTCCATCCGACCGACAAGTAAGCGAAGCAAATAGTTCTTGCTTGAGTTTAGATGTTTTAAATAACTCGTTTCCTCTAGATAGAAGTTGGCAAGTGTATTTACCTCTTTTATGCAAACAGAAACTGCATGTGCAGAGGGTCTAACAAGAAGACTTGTTTCTAGATGTACCTAGATGCCATCAGTACAACCAACTATTGGCTTCGTCTGCAGGTCACGCCAAACTTCGCAGAATATTAAAGACATGGGTCGCAGCAAATGAAGGCAAACTGGTTTACTGGCAGGGCCTCGATTCTCTGTGCGCGCCGTTCCTGACACTCAACTTTAACGACGAGGCATTGACGTTTGCATGTCTGCAAAAGTTTCTTGCCAAATATCTCAACAACTTTTTTCGACAAGACAACGCACCTGTTTTGCAGGAATACCTTGCCATATTCCGACAACTGCTTAGCTTCCACGATCCAGAACTTTCGACACATTTGGATATGATTGGATTCGTGCCCAATCTGTATGCGATCCCGTGGTTCCTGACACTTTTCACACGTAGGTGCAATGGACTTTTTCCTTTAGTCGATATATCTTTCACACGTCCGTTATTTTTTTTCCTTAGATGTCTTTTCACTTGACAAGATTTATCATCTCTGGGACAAGTTCTTGGTAGGACCTGCATCGCTGCCGTTATTTGCTGGTATCTCGATCCTCCGCCAAATCCGGAGTACATTGCTGTCTTGTGAATTCAATGATTGCATTGTGCTCTTTTCTGAAAGTTTCCCAAAGGTGGATATTGAAAAATGTATACAGAGTGCCATGGCAATGTGCAAGGTGACACCACCAAGCATTGTTGTCAGGCGACATATTAATACGCCCACCGCGTCTCCCGTGCCAACTGTAAGCAACATGCTCTCTGCGACGGTTGCTAACAAAGTCTTTTAACACATTATTTGTCACTACATAGTATTGGTGGGAGAAACCTCTTCCTCTGGAAGATAAAAAACAAGAGATTGCACCTCGCATGAGTGTTCACGACCTGCGCCGAGTATCACCCTACGCGCTCATTCTCGATGTGAGGTCCGACCAAGAGTAAGTTGGAGCTAATGATGCAATGCTGTATACTAGGACCTCACTTTTATCCGGGTTGTTTCCAAGATTTTCACGTGGACATATTTCGTCTTCAATGAATGTGCTAGCATCGCAGCTGCCGAGCTATGCAACCATTCTCAAGAAACTAAACCGCAAATATCATATTATCGTTTCAGACGATGAAGCGCTCGGGCCTGCTGTAAGTCCTTGCTTTCCATTTACGGATTAGCACGTTTTCAGACCATCATGTTTGTTGACCGCGTCTTGTATGTGTTAGTATGCTGGTGAACTCGTGCAGCGACATTTCACACGCGTTGCACTGTTGCAGGGCGGCGGAGAAGCAGTGCAAGTCCATGACAATAGACGCTGGTGCACGTGCCGACCTCAAAAGCAGACAACAGCGGGGCACAAAGGAAAAGGATCAGAACCACCTTTTGTTATTTGGAAATGCAAATTCCCTACTCCATTGCCAAAAAAGTAGTAGAAAGAAGGAGAAAAAAAGAATATACAGAAAATGTGTATTGTGTGTACATGCGCGCAAGACAAGTCTATAACTTTTAGTTTTGGACCTTCTTTCCAGCTTCATCGAGCTTCTCGCTGGCCTTTTCGGCCGCGCCACCAGCCTTGGTCTTTGCAGCATCAACGTAGCCTTTTGCAAGAGCAGCTTGATCCTCTACAGTTTCCTTGCACTTTTCAATCTGTTCGCCCACCTTGCTCTTTGCAGCGTCCACGTAGCCCTGAGCTTCACTCTTCTTATCTTGAGCCTTGTCTTTAGCTTCATCGTATGTCTTTTGTGCGTCCTTGCCTAGCTGCTCTGCCTTGTCTTCGATAGGTGTGCTCTCTGTAAGGGAGATATTAGAAGGTGTATTCAAGTGAAAAAGAATGTTGCAATATACTTGCTTGTCTCTTGGCTCTTCTTATACAAGTACCACGCTGCACCACCGCCAGCAACGAGCGCAAGGATCATGCCACCGCTACCGCCGCCGGGCTGACCATTTGGAGGCGGGGGAGTGCCGGCAGCGGCGGAAGCATAGCGACGGCGCTGTTGGGTCAAAGAAGGTCGTGCAACTCGGCAGAACATTGTGTTTGTTGTTTAAGTAAGAAAGAGAAAAGATGTTACGAGAAAAGGAAGAAAGACTGGAAACCGCTGCTCTTTTATATATTTTCTGAAAACCTGGTTATGAAATCATCATCACAATGTTGTCATCGTCTCGCCGCCCGCCGGCTGAGCGGAATTCAAAGGTCCAAGCGCAGTTTCGCCCTCAGGCCCTCCTTTTGGCCCTTGTTGTTCTGCAAACAAAGAAAAAATATATTCCCAGTACATGAATGCTCCATTCTCCTTCTCGCAACAGGTACTTTTGCTTGCTCCAGTAATCACAACCTCTGTGCAGCCTTGTTGACCATACAACCTGAAAAAGCTTGCGGCAGTTGCAGCGGATGCGTCCCAGTTCCTTCGGCAATCCGCAGGTCGCCGCTTTGCGTCAAAGCAAGCTCAGCTGCAACGATACCGAATCTTGGTATGGATCAATATTTCACGGAAAAAAAGAAACGCATTCTTAATCCGTTTTATTTACCTTGTCAGCTTCCCGACTGCATCAAACGAGCCGATCGACAATTGCTTAACGACGCAGCTGCAGACGCAACACGCATCTTGAAATCGCGACCGTCCCTTGCGTACCTTCAACGACGTCCGTTTTCGTCGTCGGCGAGCTCATCCATCTCGTTTCGATTTGTTAATCACCGTCGACTGCTAAAGTTGGAGCAGGAAGCCAATCTGTTCTCCCAGGACGCAAAGCGACAGGCGGCCCTGTACAGAGTATGATGTTTTTTGATCCATTGCAAGGAAGAAAAAATACTGACTATCCATTTCAGGAATGGATGAGGGCAAAGAATCCACAGGCAGTGATTGCACGTTTTGAACGAGGCAACTTTAACCACAATGAAGAGTGTTGGCAGCTATACATTGCAGCGTTGGCGCAGACAGGCCAGGCAGAATCAATCTTACCTCGTATCATGCAAAAGTTGGAAGCATCTCTCGAAGCTGGAGGAGCAAAGAGTAAGTTTGTCATTGCTGGGTTTATCGACACAGTTGTGAAAGATATCTCACGCGCGATTATCAGGCGAGACAGTGTTGCCTACGGAAGTGTTGCAGCAGCTCGCAGCGAGGAAAGGAGGACGATTAGCCACAGCAGAGGGCGTGACGTTACCCCAAGGAGCTGGAAGCAAGGATAAGCCGGTTTATGTCATTGTGGAAGAAGGTATAAAGGATAATTAAAGGTCGAATATAACTGAAATACGGGATGAAACTCACGATACTGCATAGCCAAGAAATACATGGTTTGGCGAGTGCTTCGATGGGTCGGATTGACAGTCACCTACGCGTTTTGTATCCTGACGTTCCTATCGTTGGCGCTCGAGAACTCTGGATTGTTGAAAACAACGACGTCGCAGGTCGAGTTTGAACCAAGCAACCAAAAAATCGTACGATTCGACGACGTACAAGGCGTCGACGAGGCCAAACACGAATTGGAGGAAATCGTGCAATTCTTGAAAAACCCACAAAAGTTCACTGAATTGGGAGGCAAATTACCAAAAGGTGTGCTTTTGACTGGACCTCCAGGAACTGGTAAAACTATGCTGGCTAGAGCTGTTGCTGGAGAAGCCGGTGTTCCGTTCTTTTTCATGAGCGGCAGTGAATTTGACGAAATGTACGTCGGTGTCGGTGCACGACGCGTGCGCGAATTATTCGGTAAGCGCGAAGCTTGATAGAAACGAAAGATATGTTTGTCTCTAAACATTTCTGTGGTAGCTGCTGCGAGAGCGAAAGCACCAAGCATTGTATTCATTGACGAAATTGATGCCATTGGATCCAAAAGAAATCCAAAGGACCAATCGTACATGCGCCAGACTCTGAATCAGCTGCTTGTAGACTTGGATGGATTTTCACAGACCGAAGGCGTGATCTTCATCGCTGCAACCAACTTTCCCGAGTTATTAGACAAAGCATTGGTGCGACCGGGAAGATTTGATCGACACGTTAATGTCCCGCTTCCAGACGTGCGCGGTCGTATTGAGATTCTGAAACATCACATGAAGGAGATTCAAGTGGAAAGCTCTGTGGATGTTAGCGTTATTGCACGAGGCACGCCCGGCTTCAGCGGTGCGGACTTGGCGAATCTGGTGAACATTGCGGCCATCCGAGCGAGCCGGGAAGGCTGCAAGGAAGTCACATTGAACCACATGGAATTTGCAAAGGATAAGATTTTGATGGGAGCCGAGCGTCGGTCTGCGGTGATCACAGATGAGAGTAAAAGATTAACAGCATACCACGAGGGAGGACATGCTTTGGTTGCTTATTATACCCCCGGTGCTATGCCATTACACAAAGCAACCATCATGCCCCGAGGATCAGCACTTGGTGTAACAGTTCAATTGCCCGAAATGGATAAGGTACGGCAGATCTAATGTGCCTGTACCGAATCAGAAACTCTAACAAGATTTGTGCAGGACTCTTACACGAAACGCGAATTCACCGCCATGATAGATGTGTGCATGGGTGGACGTGTAGCCGAAGAGATGGTGTTTGGTGTTGACAATGTCACGAGCGGTGCACACAGCGATATTGTAAAGGCGACGGACGTAGCCAAGAAGATGGTGCGATACTATGGAATGAGCGACGAGGTCGGACCCATTGCTCACGATGACGAGGATATGCAACTGCTCAGCGCACACACAAAGCAATTGATTGAAACGGAGATTAAGAAACTGGTCGATTCTTCAGAGAAGAGGGCCAGAGAACTTTTGAATAACCATCGCGAGGAACTGGATCGATTGGCAAATGCATTGATAGAGTACGAGACATTATCATACCAAGAAATCGTAGACATTTTGGCCGGCAAGCCAATCTCTCGGTAGAAGAGAAAACAAGAATATCCAGTCTTTTTATTGTTTTTTTTTTCATCTTACGACGATTTGCATTGCATGCTAACGAAATAATAATCGATAACAAAAAAAAGTTTTAACTCTCTCTCACACACATCCACACTGCATATTCGCACACTCTTCTTCCACTTTCTTTTTCTTCACTTTTCCTCTCTTTTTTTTGCTTACTTTAACTTTACTTTTCTCCTTTCCTTCTTTAGCAGTTTTCTTGTTGGGTTGGAATTCATGAATTCCTTGCCTTCTCCCCCTGGGCGGTGTGGTGACAGGTAAAAGTAGCAAGCAGCAGCAGCAGCAGGGGTTACTGGGTTGGCTGCTGAAGGGTCCCAGACAAGACGCCCTTCCCTTCCCCCAACTTCTTGAGCTGCTGCCTTTTCTGCTCACTGAAACTGAACTCGACTTACATGAACAGTTCAAATGAGGATGATCATCCCCCGATCTTGCCTCCCATTAGAGAGTCGGCAAGCCAAGTTGCAGGAGGTCCACCGCTGACCTTGCCACCCATACAGACATCTCAATCAAGAACTGACGTGACGCTTGTAAGTTTCTGTTGTTCCCCATACTACTCTGAGACCCAAATTTTAATTCTACTATTTTTCTGCACAAAAAAGCCTATTACAATTTGCACATCACTTTTACAAGATATGGAACGACTTAAAGTCAACTGGAACTTTACGACCGAGCAAGAGCGCCAGACCCAATTTGACCACCTTTCCGAGCGGGCCTTTGAATTGCTACGTACGCTGCAGCGATGTGAAGAGGTAACGGTGAAGACGCGATGTAGAAAAAGCTTCAAATGTTTGAATACGGAATCTGGTTTGCGTTTTAGCGCGACGATTATCAGATGATACGGAGAGCTCGTAATCTGCAAGATACAGGCGTTGTTAGACAAACGTATCGAAGGCGCAGTGTATGGAGAAGGGTTTCTAGAATATTTTTTTGCTTTTTTCGCACAACTGTACTAACAACGGGGATTATGCATGCCGTTACAGAAAAAGTCCACGTGAGTAACCAAACCTTATGTCTCGTGTGAGAGATATATGCTAACACCGACTTGTACTGCAGAGTAGGGCACCGGTGCCATTCGTGCCAGACAACTGAAACTCCAGAGTGGCGCAGAGGGCCGGATGGAGCTCGGACGTTATGCAACGCGTGCGGTTTACGTGAGTTGTTTAAAGCTTCTCTCTTTTCTTCTCTTCCTCCTTCTCGTTTCACGTTATTGACCCTTATTTTTTTTCCATGCAAGACTACTCGAAACTCCTGCGGAAGGGGTCCGTCACGGTGCAATCCACGAATCCACGGAATATAACAGGCGTCGGCAGCAGCAGCAGATCTGAGCGCATGTTCTTTGAATACCCCGCTCCCCACATAATGAGAAATGATCCGAGATACCCGGACAGAATGGCAGTTGCTCTTATGCCCCAACCCAATCCAACTGATCAACCGCCCTAAACCTATGATATGATTCAATGTTATTAAAGTAAAAAACACCAACCCTATGCTTTACCATGGACGATCGATCGATCCTGCTGCAGATGCGGCTGGGGGTAAATGTGTGTGTATGCATATGCATAGGGGATGCGCCCCGGCCAAGCAACGCAGTACACAAAGCCAAGCTGCTGCCAAGTTTCCCTGGTACTCGGAAAAAATTGGGCTTTATTTCTTTCCCTTTTCACTCTCGACATGACCATACCGTATACCGGCAGAGACATTGCTCTCTTTGTCATTGCATTCTTCTTCCCTCCTCTGGCAGTGCTCATTCGACGCGGGTGCGGAATTGACTTTCTCATTAACGTCTGCCTTACGCTTTTGGGTGCCGGTTAGTACAAACAAAAGAACCTGCCGGGGAGTGTATGTATAGTATTCACTGAATATCATTGCCGCCCACGTTGTTAGTTCCCGGCATTGTGCATGCATTTTACATTGTTCACAGATACAATGATAACTTTGAAGATATCGAGCGCGGCGGTCTGCGGTATCAGCCAGTTCCTCCAGAAGAACCGCATCGTGTCGCTTACGGTGCTACTAACAGCGGCAAGTGTTCAATTATAAATGATATAGTTAAAACACATTGTCTGCAAAAATATGCTAACTATCAGTGTGAATTCTAGGCTAAACTAGTACTTTACTTTAATAAAGCTACACAGAATTGTCTTTCACGTGTTGTAATGGACATTCGATATCAAGCAGCCATTGTCTACCTCGTGGAAGAACCTTGCTCGTACGATCTGACAGCATTCCTGACCGATCAGCAGAATATTTGATATTTTTATCGACGCTCTATATTCACAAACTATTTAAAATCATCCTTAAGAAGCTGATAATCGGCAGACGTGCACTGAAGTTCGCGCAGCAGCCATGTTGAGTGCCTATCCAGGCTGGAAATTGCCCAGCTTTGTTCGTTCTCGTAAAACTTGATGTCTATTTCATAGGAATATACATGATGACTTTATTCCTTCCGCAAATATCACAAGTGCAAAGCTTCTTTTTGGAAAGCGACTTTTTATTGCTATCCTTCAATGTAACTTGCGCACAGATCCATTTTTGGACAAGTTGCCCCTGACATTACCCTTTGTGGTGGTGGCTTTTCAATAAATCCGATTTAAGTTGAGCGCTTTTCGCATAAAGTTTCCCAATTTTTTTCGCAGTTTCGTTGATCGCCCCAATGCCGCAGAAATCGAAAAAGTCAGGAGGAAGCAATCTTGGACGAGCGGTCATCAAGTCTCGGTTCCAAGGCCAGCGCACGTTTGGTGTGAATGAGGGCAGACTTGTTAGTAGTGCAAAGTGGTGAAGCATATATATCGAGCAGCTTTGCTGACAAAGCCAAACTGCCATGTAGCACACGACCGACACAGAAGAACCAAAGTGGGTCAAGATGCAGAGTATTACGCAAGAAAACGACTTGGATGCATTTCTTACGACGGCAGAGCTTGCTGGAACCGAGTTTACGGCCGGTACGATGCGTATATATATATAAAGATAACGGGACGATTGAGCTTACACTGGATTGAATATTAGAACGTTTGAACGTCAGGGTGGTTCAGGACACTTACCACAATCCGTTCTTGCTGTCTGAACAGGAAGAAGAAGCGACGATAAAGAAACATCAGCAGAATTTGGAAAAGTTGACTGTACCTAGACGACCCCCGTGGGATAAATCCATGACAGCCGAGCAAGTGCAGCGAAACGAACGAGAGAGTTTTCTGGAATGGAGACGCAGCATGGCTCAGTACGCTGAAAACTGAAAATATAGCTTTTTTTGTCTTGTGTAAACTGACTGGTCAATGTAGATTGGAAGAGGATCAAGGATTGCTGCTTACACCTTTTGAAAAGAACATCGAAGTGTGGCGGCAACTGTGGCGCGTCATTGAACGCTCGCAGCTTGTAGTACAGATTGTAGATGCTCGCAACCCGCTTCTTTTCCGCAGCGCAGATTTGGAAAAATACGTCAAGGAAGTAGACCCGAATAAGAATAACTTGCTGCTCATCAACAAGGCAGATTTTTTGACCGCCAAGCAGAGGTAATGCGAGATGATGAATATTTTATACATATAGTTAGTCTGACCCGTTATCTTTTAGACGACTCTGGGCAGATTACTTTGAGGAAAAGGGAATCAGATATACATTTTTCTCAGCTGTGCTTGCATCAAAGAAGCAAGAAGAGGAACGACTCGCGAGTGAAAAGAAGGAGTTTGAAGAAACATTGAAAGCCGAAACTTCACGAACGATAGAAGATGAAGAGGAATCATCAGAAGAAGAAGAACAGGGAAAGGAACAAGGCGAGCAGCAGCAGCAGCAGAAACAACAGGAAAAGAGCACAGCGTTTTCCGTCGCAGAAAAGGATGAATCAGAGGAAATCACAGATATCCTGAAAGACACACAATTATCATCGGAAAAGGCACAAGAGCAGCAGCAGGAAGAACTAGAAGAGGAACGCATACGAATCCGTACGACTACCGATTTGCTCGACTTGTTGATTGCAGAAACTCCAAAGATTAAAGACGAGGATGATGAAGAGGAAGAAGGAGAACCTAAAGTTGTGATCGGCCTTGTGGGCTATCCCAATGTGGGTAAATCAAGCACAATCAATGCACTTATCGGCGAGAAGCGCGTATCTGTATCTTCAACTCCAGGCAAAACCAAGCATTTCCAGACTATCCACTTGACACCCAAACTCGTGCTCTGCGACTGTCCCGGTCTAGTTTTCCCAACATTCTCCACCACAAAAGCAGACCAAGTATGCAACGGCGTCTTACCCATCGATCAATTGCGAGAACACACGGGCCCGACGGCACTTGTCGCACAACGTATACCAAAGGGTGTATTGGAAGCTACCTATGGTATCCGGATCAGAACACAGCCGAAAGAAGATGGTGGAACGGGTATTCCTACTAGTTCAGAACTATGCACAGCATATGCCAGTAAGTTACATGGAGATATTTACGAAAAATCAGCAGGTACTTAGAAACTGTCTAGTCGCCCGTGGCTACTTTAGATCAAGCCAAGGCAACCCGGATGAAGCTCGCGCTGCACGATACATTCTCAAAGATTATGTGAATGTAAGTAAAATCATACAGATCCATTGAATGCTTCAACTCATTTATATCCATCCTATCAGGGCAAATTGTTGTACTGCCATCCACCACCTGGACAAGATTCCGAGGATTTCAATGCCGAGAACCACGCAGCAGCACTCAAGACCCAAAAGAAGCTCGCACCGACAACGCGTGTACCGGCCACGGCACTGAGCTACGTCGCACCTGCATCTTCAGAAAACGGCGTTACGCGCGGTTCCAAGACCGAAGCAGTTGACAAGGCATTCTTTAGCCGACACATGGCTGCCCCGAGTGTGCGAGGCAAAGCAGCGTACTCGATGCGAGGCGGTTTCTCGCGTGTAACGATGTTTCCACATCAGCGCATGGTAGCTGATGACGGCACACCGCTGCCTCAGGGACGAAGGGAACGCTTGATGATGGTCCAACAGAACGCAGCTGAAGCTGGCTTGCTGCCAGGCAAAAAACACAAGAAGGGCAAGAAGCACGTTAAAGTTAGAAGCGGTGCCGGATACGACGATTACTCGTAAAAAATAAAATATAACCTTTTCCCCTCTCTCTATATTAAGCGGTTGCTTGTATTATATATTCTCTAATTGCATGCGCACTTGTTCCAAGACAGGCGTGCATCCTACGTGTAATCTAGATAGCGCCAAGGGATCCGCGCGTGTTGGACCCTTGTTCAGGATAACAATTGGCTTGCTCTGATCGTTGGCCAGGCGTACTAGGCGGTACGATGAATATGTTGCTAGTGAGGAGCCGATAACGAGCACGGCGCTGGCATCTTGCACCGATTGTTCAGCCACAATACTTTTTTTCGGGTTAACATGTTCTCCAAAGAATACAACGAGTGGTTTCATGAGACGACTGCCGCAGGATTGGCACGGTGGTATATCAAAATCGGTGTAGTTGACGTTGCTGGGCAGCTCCACATCACCGTCTGGGTTCGTCTGTGGTTTTTCCCCCGTACGTACTAACTTTTGCTGGTACGCGGCCCACGCCGGATTGCGTGCGTGGATACGATGCTGATAATGTACACGATCGACCGTCGCTTTGCAGTCTAGACATTCTACAAAATACAATGTGCCGTGAAGTTCGGTGAACTTGTCATCGGTGCCGCCGGCCTTGTGATGGAAACGATCTACGTTTTGGGTAACGACATGCTGTATGTATCCACGTTCTACGAGCCAAGTGATGGCATAATGCGATGGATTGGGTCGTGCGTTGGCCATTTGAGACCATCCAAGATATCCGCGTGCCCAGTATCTCTTTCGAAAGTCTTCTGACGAAATAAACTCGGGATAGAAAATCGGACGATGCTCTGGATTCGTAATATAGGTGCCCTGTTCCCCCAAAGCCCCCATTCAATGTGAGCATTATATTCTGCAGCAGGAATAATACTACAATTAGTCATCACCTGTTCTCCACGATAGTCTGGTACCCCAGAGTCAGTCGAAATTCCTGTGAGCAGCGCCCATTTTAGTATTTTCTTCTTTTTTCCCAGCAAGGTATACCTAAACTCACCAGCTCCAGTGAGTACAAGCACTCGGCCTGCATGGGACTTGAAGAACCGAGTCAAAATGTCTGCAGCTTCGGTGGAATCGGTAATTGGTGGAATGAGGCTAGCTGGGACGTTGTCTGTCTTGAGATCAGGTATCCGTATAGAAGCTCCAGAAGGCGCTCGGTAACATCGCCGCATAGCTGGTAGTATTCGTTTGTTGGCAGCACATTGTCTCAACAGTAACATTTGCGGCGGGAAAAGAGAACAAATGGTGCATGAAAATCGTTCGGTGAGCCCGATCGATGACTGCTGCTGCCGCCCGGACCCTTTCTTTGTTTCTTTCCTGAAATGGCAGCATCATCATCCACGCGAAATTCTTTACTAGCGGCAGCTCTTGCTATATGCCTAACTGCTGGAGGTGCATACTATCTAGTAAAACAGGATCAACGCGTAAAGCGGCGGAAACGAGCACGCGCGGCAGAGAAAGCAGCCATGCAACTGCTGCAACAAGTGAGCAACGATAGACGAGAACTTTTAGAAAGCCACCACAACAACAACAAGGACACCGTGCCTGAACGTCGAGAATACGCAGTAGCATACTGCAATGAGATGCTGTTAAGACTTTTGGAGAGACTGGATGCAATCCAGCCGCGCGCTGCCATCATGGAAAATTGCAGCGATGGAGATACGCCTACACCGTTTGAAGAATCGCTGATTGATAATGTAAAACGACGAAAGCGCAAGCTTATTGAACGCATAAATCAAGACTTTGAGCAAATTGATCAAGGGGCCCGAAAGCATAATAGAGAGGCAACACAGCAAAGTCTGTGAGATGAAGTATTTTCAAGATGCCCGTTACACGCCACATGCGCTGCAGCAGATTTATATAGACCACCCATATATAATGTACATCAATTCATTTTCTTGTATGAATCATCTCATACCATTTCTTGAAGAAGCGTCATTGCTATCAATAATGGCAAAGTAATGCCCTGCTGTCAATGATATGGCTTCCTTCACTGCTAAGAGCGCCCACTTTTTTTGTTGCATGCGACTCCCAGTTTTTGCCCAATAAATTTCTGTGGCCGCCGGCGTCATTCATGCAGCTCTCTTCTTTTTTTGTTCTTCCCTCTCCTCCTCCAACCTTTTTTCCCTTTTAGCCCTACGAGAGCCAAAGAAAGTAGAGAAAAACCTCCCTATGGCACAGGTAACTTTGCTAGTCCCACTAACCAAATGGCGCTCATCGATTCACAAGTATATTTTCGGTTCCTGTACTAGACTCAACAGTTCACGGGCGTGAGTTGATAAAGGGCTATAGTACGAGCAAGCTGGTTTTATGTGAGATCTGATATACTCTTTGCCTCTGTTTCTGAATAGACGGGAACCGTTGTGCGCGGCGAAGAAATAGAGTATAGCGAGGACGATGACAGCTGGAAAGCCGTGGGAAGTCCGCCGCGTCGAGCAAGTGTGTCGACGCCACTGTGCATAAATACATCCACAGCGAGTCGACGCGGGTCCACTTCGTCGGACTGGGATTCTTTCGGCGGTCTCCAATGGGATATTCTAAAAGAGACAGTAGCACCACGCGATATTTTGAGTGTGCCGATGGTTCCGAATGTGCCTCTTGAACCCTCCTACCGCCAGCAACGTAGTCTCTCTTTCTCGATGGGTCAGGACCCTTCCACCTTTGGATACGACGACTACAGCGATAAATCAACAACCCTAGCGACAATGCGTGAAGAGGATGAAGATAATTACGGGTTCTCTTCTCGTAGCCTCGGCGGCGGAGCGATAGCTGCTACTGCTACTGCTGCTGCTGCTGCTTCTCGTGTAAGATCACAATCGTCCGAGGCAGCCTTCCATCCACGGCACTCTTTACGACGATGGTCAGAACAAAGCACGCCCTTCATGTGGCAAACGCCAGATATCTTTGAAAACCCTTTCTATCCACCGCGATCCGATCCGGACAAGATCGCTGCTTCTGGGTAAAAAGACCATGTTCTAGACATCAAAAGAGAACCGCTGATGTATTCGAGTGTAGCTTTTTCCAACGCAGAGACTCTCTCTCCTCCATTGCAACCCCCCCAACATCGCTTCAAGAGTCTCTTGTTGGCAGTAGTAGTAAGCAACAGCAGCAACATCGACCATCATTGTCGCCGCTATCCCCCTTACCGCCGCCTTCGTTGCATCAACCTTCGCCGCTGCCTTCACCGGCACCCGCTGCAATGACGCCCAATGCAAGCAACGTTGCTAACCCATTCACGCAGCTCCAAAAAGTGCCCGAGGAAGAACAGCCAGTTAAAAAAAAATCGATTTACATGGTCGAGTTCAAAGCCGGGCGTACGGATTTCTTTTACAGTCCTCAAGAATTGCAGGTTGGTGACCTTGTTATTGTGGAGGCAGACCGCGGCAGAGATCTCGGCAAAGTAGCCATGAATGACTTGACCGAAGAACAAATTACGTTGCTTCAATCCCAAAAAGATAAACAACAACAACAACAGCAGCAGAGCGATGCAGCAGCAGAGATAGGCTGCGATCATGCGACCGCCACCAAGAATAATAACAACAACAACAATGGCGGCAGCCTGGATAGTCTCAAACGCATCCATCGGCTTGCTGCTCCTGATGAAATCAACCAATTGCTATCCAAGAAACAAGACGAGCACCGCGCGCTTTCTGTTTGCCAGCAAAAGATTAAACAGCGCAAATTGCGGATGGAAGTTGTAGATGCAGAGTACCAATGGTAAAGTACACACACACGTGATTCTTCCATCTGCCAAATTTCATGTTGGTGACTTGGCTCGTAGGGATCGTCGAAAGCTGACCTTTTACTTTATTGCTGAGAAACGCATTGATTTTCGTGAACTTGTCAGAGAATTATTCAAGGTCTACAAGACGAGAATTTGGATGCACGTATTGCTTTTTCTTTAAAGCCTTTCTTTTTGAATCGTTTACTGATATTTGGGCTTGAATGGACAGGTGCGCCGTAAACCCCACAACGACAAACCACAAGTCTTCGAATAACATCAATCACAGCAAGAGCAGCAGCAGCAATTCCAATAACAGTAACAAAGACTTCTGATTGTTGCAAAGGATACCTTTCCAGTACGCTCGTTTATATCCGACGTTTATTCTTGCCACCACAAAGTCATTTCTTTTGACCCGTCCCCTTCCCTCCATGAATTGGTCGTCACTTGTTGCAAACCACAAGATTCTATACATCCCTTTTTACAAAGCTTTATACAAAATCCAAAAAAGAATATATTATACACAGCAAAAAGCGCACATAGCGATTCTGATCTCCAGTTTACCACTATTTTGCCCCTTTTTTCTTGTCCAGAATCCTCTCGGGTTGGCATTACAGATCAGAAGCAAACATTCAGGAGGCAAGAGAAGCGCTGCTGGATGTTCGTTGGAACAGTGAGAGTTGCTCTGACAGGCGTTGAATGATCATATCCTGCTCCTCAATCTGTGCTACGCGATCTTGGTACATATCTTGCAGCTTTTCATGTTTTCTCTCGAGTTCGGCGTACTGCTGCTCCAACTCATCCATCGCATGCTTCTGTTTCAAGTGAGCCTTGGCTAGATCAGTGCTCTTTTCAAGCCTCGACTTTAACTCTGCATTCGAGGTTTCCAGTTCAGCCAGTTTGCTGGATAGCTGGGCGTTTTCCTGCTCCAATTTTCGCGTATTCGATGAAGACCAAAACGTCCTCGACCGCTTCCTTGTCGATAGCTTCCGTTCAATCTCTAGCAGCCTCTTTTGATTGTGCATGGCTTGTGCCATGATCCGTTTCCAAACATCATCGCTGTTCAGATCTTCAAGGTAGCTAGTGTCATCGCTGTTGTGTACTGGATCGTCGCGTTGTCTGTTAGCTACCGTCTTAGATGCTCGATTGCCGACAATAAAGAACCAGATTCCGATTATGGTTGTGTAGAGAACGTAGAGCACATTGCGGGAAGGTGTAGCTACTGTTTGGGCCTCATGGCGTGACATAGTACATTGAAGGCTGAAGGATGGGTCGAAAGGGAACGCAAAAACAAAAAGGTACAGAAAAGACAGGAATGGACCGGTTACACAATTGATGCATAGCAACGCATTTCTCAGAAATGAAACCACATACATACACATATTATGACAAGGACAAGCAAATCTTTTTATGTAAAGACCAACATACAGGCAGATTAAAGGGTGAGTGATTTAGACAGACTCCAAGACTGGGGGTTCGACAAAGTCCTTGGCAACCTTAGAGCCAACGTCAGACTCGCCAGCAGCGGCAGCACCGCCGTGGAGAGCCAACAAGGCAGAGACGTCAAACTTGGGTGCCTTCAAGATCTTAACCTTGCGGATGTAAGTGTTCTGCAAGGGGTAGATGCTCTGGCAGGCCTTCTCAATGCGGACGGCAACAGCATCCTGAGCAGAGGCAGAGGCAGAAGAGCTGAGCTTAGTAACGAGCTCCTTCAAGTCGCAAGAAACGGACTCTTCGGTCATGATATCGTGCATCTTCTTGCGGATCTGACGAATCTGAGAAGACTGAGCGTAGGTGGTCTTTTTGATCTGGTTGCGACGGCGGGCGGTGAAGGCGATGCAGAAAAGACGAACAAGGTAGCCGTCGGTGGTCTTGACATCAACGAAAGCCTCAATCAATGACTGCCACTTCTTGACCATCGAGCGAAGTTTGTCAGAAGTCATATCCATGCCGTAAAAGTTGGTCAAGCAGTTCTTGCCCTGGATTTCGTCGACCTTCAATTGGATCTTGCGGAAGGCGCGGGCTTCGTCCTTGGACAAGTCACCAAGGGAAACTTCGACAACACGACCGTTCAAAGAATCGTTGGCGTTGCCTGTTGACCGAATTGTTTGTTAACCTTTAAATTCTCTCTCTCTCTTTCTCTCTACAAGCAGCCACACTTACGAAGACCCTGGGTGCGGTTGACAAGAGTCTTGCCAACCTGACGGACCTCAAACATGGAGGGTGCTTTGATGTCGTACCAGTCTTTGCGGGTGAAGGGGTCAACGCTAACATGGTTCAATTTGCATCAGCCTACACGGAACAATTGTATATTGCTGTCAAAAGGGACCACTTACACCTTCTTCTTCAAACCCTTCTTTCCTTTGCTAAGACGCCTATAATGGGAAATTTGCATGTTAATGCTGACATTCGATCGTCATGTGCCGGTTTGCGAAACATTACTTGTTCTTGCCGACGGCTACAAAATTCCAGCATGGTGTCAGTAAACGATGTATATCAAGGATAAATGGATGGATGCGTAGCGGCTACATACCCATATTGGATGAAAAGGAAGGTTTATAGGCAGCCGGCTTTCGTGGCCACCAAGTGCGTGGCACGCACGAAACGGGATTCGAGGTCCGGTGTGCTAGAGCTTCAAATTACGATCATTTTGACAACCAGAAATCTTCCAAATATTGTTTATGCTTTAAGACTCTGCAGCATAAACTAGATATACACAGAACTGTTATTCCTTATCGAGAGTAATAATTATGGAAAGGGATCAAATTCTACATCGTGACATAATTCTTTATTGTTGATGTTGCTGCTGTGTTAATTCCTTCAGAAACTCGTTTGCGCCTTCGACAATGATTTGGTGTTCTACAGAGTGGATACGCTCTTCGAGATCATTCAAGGTATCGGTGTCCTGGATTGGCACTTGTCGCTGGAGAATAACCTGTCCTCGATCCACGTCTGCAATAACTTTATGCACCATGACACCGGTGTGCTGTATTTCGCCCTTTTTGAATGCATCGTAAGCTCGCTCGATAGCATGCGCGCCGTCAAACTGTCCTGGTAATGCCGGGTGAAGGTTCATGATGTTTTCTTTTGGAAAGTGCGAGAGGAACTCGGGTGACAGGATATGCATAAACCCGGCGAGCACGACGAGGTCGGGGCGGAACTCTTCTTGAATTGCGCGTGCAAGGTCCACGTCGAAGTCGACGCGCGACCGGCCAGAGTCTTTGTATTGTTTCAGTGAGAATGTGCGTGTTGGGATTCCAGCTTTTGCAGCGCGTTCGAGGCCGTAGGCGGCCTTTCGGTTTGATATGACGCCTACAATTTTGGCTCGCAGTGTACCGGACTGCGTTGCATCAATGAGCGCTTGGAGGTTGGAGCCCGAGCCCGAGATTAGGACGACAATGGTGGGTAGTTGTTGTTGTTGTTGCTCGGTCGTTGCCATATCTGTCTGTGTATGTATCGATTGGACAAGGTTATTATCGGCTCAGAAAAGGCTGACTAGTGGAGATAGATCTCCCAAAAATGTGAGATGATGGCAGCTTAAAATCGTGGCTTTTTATTCCTTTTTGGACAAAATGCCCTTTTTCAACGGTGACGAGGTACAGCCACTAGGAGAAACCAGCGCTGCATCGTCGATACTTGACTTCCTTTCCGTCAGCCGCTCCTGCTGTGCTTTGATCTTTTCTACCCATAATTCCCGCGTTGCTGAAGAGGTCGTGTACAAAGTAACTGGCCTGCTTCCGCCGGGTCCCTGGTGATGGAAAGTAAGACCGTATGACACTCCTTTGTTGGAGGCTCCAGTCTGCAGTCTACTGCGACTCTCGACGATGGACAGCGAAAGCATGTCGAGGGGTATAGGCTTTCGAGTAATCTTGTAATAATCGTCGTTCCGTTGCCGCTTAATTTTGGCGAAGATAAGATAATGATCAAATAGTAGCAAGTGTACATTTGAGGAATCCGAAGAACTGTTTCCTTTCAGTCTCCAATTCCCTTGTATTAGCAGCTGTCGCTCAGGGCTGGATAGCATTAAATCCTACGTGGAATTATTCGTTAATGGAAAATTACCCTATAGTATGGCCTTCCAGCACTTACTACGACGTGGCTAGCTGTTTTAAATATTAGCCGCTCTTCAAGCACTTGCAAAGTAAATGCCTTTTCAACGATTCCTGCTTCGTCGTTGACTTGCTGCAATATCTCGGTTATTGCATTCATTGCCTGAGGAATAGCTTCCAGATCCGGGTTTCCTTTTGAGGTGAACCTTAAGACTTCATGCAGCAATAGATTATATCTTGCCAGACGAGTTGTCGGTCTGGTAAGGTATCCGTTCAACTCTAGTCTTCGAGACTCGGGTCGCCGCTCCGTTTCCTATATTAACCATCAATAGATGAGATGTCTAATTAAGCATAATTTATATTTTGCTTGTTTCCAATTTACCCTGACGAAATTGGCGAATTTCTGATTTCGTCTCTTCTCGAGCTCAAAGTAATGTTTTCCAATTATTTGATGAGATCCATAAGCTATGTAGGGAGTAAATTGGTATACAAAGGCAAGAAGGATGTCTCCGATCGTATCCACCACCTCTTGCTGTTCTCTGCGCTCGGCAAGAGCGGATGCCAGCGATGAACTGATCACCTCAATTTCCGTCAAGTTCCAAAAGATTTGTTTTACAAACTCATCTCTTCGCTCAGGCGGTTGGATTATATCTCTGGTCAGCAGAGGCTCTATCCAGTACTATCAACCGATCAGCTATTGCGATCTTGCTATGTAGACATCCTTGTCAGATTGACTTACATTGTGTACATAGCGAAGATCACGTGCATAGTCTTGCTCGGTGTTAATTAGTTCGTAGATCCGTTCTTGACGTTTCTGTTCTTCGATTGGAGTAGACGCAATAATTCCGCTCGGTACAGATTGCATCCATAATGTTCGCCGGTTCGACTTTGGCGTATGAAAATTACGATAGTGTTAAGGCAGGTATGCAACTACCGTAAATTGATCAATGACTTACCTTTTCAGGATGCCACGATGATCTGATTTGTGATGTCACGCGAGTCTACGTCGATTTTGTTGCATAAATGTGAGTAAAGTAACGCCTTTCACTTTGCTCACAAGAAGAGGTAGCCTAAAAAATTCAAGTTTACCTTCTTGTTGCGAGTGTTAGGACAAGTTTTGGAGTAGCATGGCTGGTCAACTCTGCATATAGGAGAGTAGCAGGGAGTAAGTGGTGTAAAGACGCCTGTGGCGAGAGAGGTCATATTGTCTTTTACATTGTTGCAAGATCATTCGTCAGACTCACTTGTATTCAATTCTATGCTGTGTCAATTTACCTTTACTCCATGTTCTTGATGTATTAATTGCATTTTTAGTGAAACGATAAAGTTCGCTGGGTGCGTCGCACAGTCTGTGAGTCCTTTGTATCTCATGAAATAGCCCCTGGTGCTCCAAAGCGCGGCCGATTGTCAGGGCCCTGTTGCGGTCGGTGCTCTCATCCCCTTGAATGATATTCACTATGCATTCCTACATACAACGTAAATACAAATTTGCTGCGTAGTTAAACCATTGACAGTTTTTGGATACTTGCCACAGCCTCTTTGCCTGTAAAGAGGTAATGGTACTCAACTCCATCTTGCCTTACAGCTTCAGGCAAGATTTGCAGATACATCTCACGTGCAATGTAAGATAACAACGCGGTATCATTCGGAGGATAATCTTTTTCGTCACTGCAAGAATAATCTTGATCATGTGCTTCTTCTTCGACGTAGTGAGAGAAGAACGCATTTTGCTGCTCTTCAGTCTCGTAAGCCATAGGTGAAAGTCCATCGGTAGCAGGCTGCGTCTGGACACCTAACAGAGTGTTGGATTCACTCGTACTACCTTCCGTAAGCCCCAATAAATTCATATCCTCATCAATATCGTAGGTCACATCGTCAAAATCGTCAGTGTATGGCCCATCCTCTTCATCTTCATCATCATCTTCTTCTTCGTCTTCCTCCTCATACAATGAAACTTGCTCCTCGCAAAAAGCTGTTTCGATGGATAGGTCTTTGTTGCCTTTCTGCTTAGTCTGGACCTGAAACTTGCCGGGAGACTGCCCGGCTACGCTGCCGAAACCAGTAGGTGGGGGCGTGGTAGGCGTTGAGCAGCTTGCTTCAGATCGAGTTGAACCTTCGCTCCCGTTGCTAGGATGTCGTGTGGCTAGCTGCCCTGGACTCTGACTGCGGCTGCGATCGTAAAGCGACGTTGCAAAAGTGGCAACGGTCGCTGCCGCGGCTAAGCTTTGACTGCGTACAGGAAGTTGCTGCTTTTCGTAGCTCTTCTTTATATTGTCTGGAATTATAGTAGGAGACGCCACGCTGTAAGCCGGTGATTGCGGAATGTGGCTGGCGCTGCCGGCATTGGTATTTATCTGTTGGCCAGGTTTACGGATAGCGTATGCACCTTGGTGCCTGTACGGATTGTCGCAATAATCATGATCTCCGATAACAACTGTAGGAGGTGAGGACATTGCTGTACATGTAGATTGTAAGGTATATTAAGACGATAGAAGGGAAAAAATAGTAGAGAAAAGAGAGAGAGAGAGAAGGAGCTGTAGATAGATTGATAATCACGCCAAGTAAATCATTAGCACTATTGCGTTAGGATATAACCTTTATTTTTTTCTCAAACACAGAATCTCAGTGTTGAACCATTCCATTCCGCTTAGGCTCAAAATGTCTGACGTCCAGACTTCCGATTGCCTCAAGCGGTTTGGAGCGACCTGACGTGCTACAAGAACTCCCCCGAAAGCAATCCCACCCGTAGCTCCAAAAGAGCAGCGCAGAGATCGCATTGCATGCAATATATAGCAAATTGCTGTGTTTGGATGCGGATTGACTGCTCCTTCCTGAACACATACCATCCAATGCTTGCCCAAAGAGAGATATATTCATTGTCCAGCTCATATTATGAATGTCGAGAAGTGACATCATTTGCTTGTAGTTTAGGTCCGCTAAATGATGTATCGAAGCTGTGTGGCTCGTTACTCGATGAATGTTGCACATGTTCATTTAACTTTGCCAAAGAGGATGCTCACCAGCCACTCTGTTACAATTGACTCTGCTTTGTCACACTTTTGTTTTCCTATCCTTCCCTGCATTTATTAGAAGCATGCTGCTCCGGCGCCTTTAAAGCTTGCAGGAGTTCCGAGTCTATTATATTAAACTCGTGTTGAAAACGTCAGCTGCATTCGCAAAGTATTTATAGATGAAAACTTTGGACAAAAAAGCAGCTGTGCAATCGATTGTGACGCCTACAACGGCCACTTCTTCAACAAAAACCAGCTCCAGCTCTCACGATTCGTGGTTGACTCACGTAATGTATCCAATATACTTCTTTTTAATTGACAGAGTTCCCATCTTAGTAATTCTTCCATTTGAAACTGTTTATTCTACAAAAATACGATTACTTATACGACCCGATTCATATATCTATCAGGAGCTCCAAATCCTTATAGCAATTTCTCTTCAGAGCTTCGCTGCCTTGCTTGCTATGAATATAATGAACATTAATCCTTTTCGAAGAAGGACTTGATGATGACTTCAACCAGAAAACTCATAGCAACAGCTTACTTATATTTGACATGTCTGTTATTTATCAAAGATGCATTGGCAAGATATTACCGCTCTATGGGAGATATTTTTGGTATGCCTATCAAAGGAAGCAAATCTATACATTGCTATTATTCTTCCACTATTTTTGGGTATCGTTAGTCTTCATTGATTTTTGATTGTTAGAAATTGAAATTCGCTCCGCAAGTCCCAGCAAGCTTTCTTTCCAGGTTTCGTCATGGCAGACCAGGATTCAAGGACAGAAGACGAAAAGATCCAAGCCATGTTTGAACAGGGCTCTGACCAATGGTCAGGACAGCAAAATCACAGTGCAGAGTAGGTTCACAAGTACTCTAACGCGTCGATTGTGAATATTCTTAACTGTTCTCTCTGCAAAGCAGGAGCCAGTCTGCAAATGTGACACCGCAACAGCAAACACGATCTCCACAAGCTTTTGGCACACCTGCAATGACTATGCCACCGGGATTCAACCCAATGTTGAGCATGGCAATGATGAATCCGCAGTTCCAGTTCCAACAAATGCTTATGCAGCAGCAAATGCAACGACAGCAGATGCAGAATCGAACGAATCCGGTCCAATCCAATATTCCTCCAGAAACGCAGAAGCCCCCCGTTGGATATGTTTGCTTCAAGTGTGGCCAGCCAGGTAACGTTCGAACCTAGGGAGACATTTGTGCACAGAAACGCTGATACAAGTCGTTTGCAAAGGTCACTGGATATACTATTGCCCTAACGTACCGAAAGGACAGTTCGTCCAAAGACCAGGCATGAATGGAGGGTATGAAGCAACATGAATAACATAAGCTTATTATGGTGATACTTACATGTAAACCACAGTCCGCACCAACAGGCGAGCGCGCAAGAGCGTCACAAACCAAGCGAATTGACGTGCCGTATCTGTGGAAACCTGATGGAAGACGCCGCTCTTGTTCCTTGTTGTGGAAAATCCTTTTGCAAAGAGTGTACGTATACCTTTTCAAGGAATCTCTGTAGTTTTTTGTTTTTCCTTGAGAGAGCACGGTTGTTTTTTGCGCTTGCTAGTATACCTGTTTGTATTATATGTACTATCATCCAGCATCAATCTCACGGAGGTCAAGAGATGTCTTACCCGAAGCATGCTATGTGGCTTGCGAAACCGCATTTACCGTTTGATGGTATATCAGACATCAACCAACTATGGGTTATTGTTGCCAAGTTCGCAGTAACAAAAGAACAAGATAAAAAAAGGGAGGGAAAAGAGGAAAGAAAGAGAAAGAAGAAAAGGCAATATTTGGAGACTACGCTGACTTTTGGATAGTTAGCAGCTGCAATAACGGCTGCAGCGGCGAAAATGCGAGTGACTAACGTCTGGCACCAAAGAATCCCTGTCTAGGATAACTAGCATCTCTAAGCGCGTATTCGGCCTGATCTCTCATTCAATTCTTTTGCTTTGCTACCAATTTTGATAGAAAAAGTGCCTAATGCATTTTCTGAATAGGCATCACGACGAGGCTCGATGAAAACAGTAAATGCCCATCATGCGAAAAAGAAGGAATCAATGCCAAACAGATCATACCCAACCGTACATTGCGAAATACGATTCAGGCATTCAAAGATCGAAAAGAGAAACAGCAGCCGGAAACCTCTGGTCCGGCCGTTGCGAACGATAATGCTGAAAATAATGGTCAACAATCGCAGAGAAGCGAGCAGCAGCAGCATCATCAGCAATACCAAGAGCAACCACAACAACGAACATCCCAGGAAACTTCTGAAGAACCATCCTCCAACGAAGCCAAGCAACCGCAACAACCCGTTGTATCCAAAGGCGGATTGCCTATCCAGGTTTTTGAATCCGAAGAACGAACTCCAAGAACAAAAGGAAAAGGCACGGACGGCACCATGATGCCTGATATGATGGGAGCGCCACCTTTCCCAGTCAATCCAATGATGATGGGAGGCCCCGTGCCTGGAAACATGGGCTTCATGATGGGCATGCCGCCAGGCATGAATCCAATGATGCGTATGGGAATGGGCGTTCCCGATCAATGGGTTGCCGCCGAAGGTATGTATAGATTCGTGGATGTTCATTCTGGCAGAAAAATCTCACAAAGCTCCTGTTCTTGTAGGTATGGGAGGCCCTGATGGTAGCATGGGCGCACCTGGCAGACCCCCATTCATGAACCCGTTCGCTATGCCCGAAGATATGTGGGGAGGTGGTTTGCCTGGTCCATTTCCTGGCATGCCTCCATCAGATATGATGTCTTTCCCTGGAGGACCTGTCAATGCATTCAGTGCAAGAGGAGGCTTCTCAGGCCGTGGTCGCGGAGGCGCCAGCCGTGGCGGCAGGATATACTCTAATCAAGGTAACAGGCAACCACGTGACGAACAGGCAGAGTCAGAAAGCAGCAAAGATAAGCAACCAGAGGAAAAAGAACGAGAGGATCAGAAAGGCGTTGAAATGGCTGGACCAGACGAAGACATCCCCACAGGGCCTCGAGCAGATCGTGAGAAATATGGAAAATCAGCATCATCGTCAAGTCGATATAGCCGCCATCATAGACGGTCTTCTTCTCGATCACGCTCCAGATCTAGATCTAGATCTAGATCCAGATCCCCACGTCGTGACCGAGACCGTGATAGCCGTAAAGAAAGATATTCTCCCAGTCCTTCGCGCTCGAGGTCGCGAGAAAGACGATCCAGCAGGAATCGACGACGTTCTTACAGCCGATCACCCTCCCGCTCACGATCCAGATCGACACGTCGCCACGAGGAACGACATACTTCAAGCTCATCCAGACATCGAAGTTCTCGCCATCATTCATCTCGCTACGATAGCCGTGAACGCGACCACGAACGCGACCGCGACAGAGATCGAAGGGATAGGGATAGAGACAGGGACAGGGACCGCGATAGATACCGCGAACGAGATAGGGATAGCAGACGAGATAGTAGTAGGGACAGAAGTAGTAGGCGCGAAAAGCGATAAGCATCGTTCCAATTACCAACCAATAAACATGACTTTATTGTTGTCCCATATTGTTTGAAATTCTCTGATCGCTCAATGGTGACACAATACGTGTTGTTCCTCGATTTACCAGTATGCCGGAAGCAGCAGCTGGTGCAAACAATCCTCAACAAGGAGGTCAACGTCGAAATGAAGGCTTCTTTGGACAATATGGTGGTGTGATCTTGCGTGGTCTCCTCATGTACATGGCCATGCAATACTTTCTGGGTAAGACGAAACTATCTTGAGCGTTCTTAGCTTTGACATCTAAATTCGATTTTGCTGATTGGAAAATAAAAAGGTCCCAAGGAAAGGCCGCAGCCAGCCATTCCCTCCCAACAAGGACCAGATCTTGCTACAGCAACACCCGAGTCTCAAAAGGCGTTCAATCCTACCGAATATTTCCCAGTACTTCCTCAAGGCGTGTATCACAACCCTTATCCGCCGCAGATTCCTGTCGAGCACTTGCCGACATCGGCTGTTCCACTGTGGCAAAACGGTATACCGGTGGATCTATCAGTGTACATCAGCGAAGACGAGTATTTTGTCGATTATAAGGCTACTCCTGCGTGGCAAGCTACCAACATTAAGCTTGGTGACACATCGGACCGCCGCGAGCATCATCTGGAAATCCCTACCACACCTGTAAGTTGGCGGCATGAAAAAAGAGAAATTTTAGACTTTCCCATATTAAACGATCCTGGTGCAGTCGCTTCAACACAATGGAAGTTTGTATGCACATATCTTTGTGACAAAGGATAAGGCGCCCATCGATCCTCGTCATCCTTCTTTCCACGCTGATTCGTTGGTTTACCATCGTCATCGTAAGAAAACAAATATGACACGTAGCATACGGTGGAGTGTGTACTGATCATCTGTACAAAGTTTTGACAAAGTTTTATCCAAAGCGGACTGAAGTGAAGCAAAAGAATCTGCTTCACCGCGGCGAGGATGATGAAACTGAGGAAAAGAACCACGATGAACAGGAGGTAAGGCAATCGATAGATAAAACAGCTCAGGATGATCGTTGATATAACTGATGTACTTTATTCTTAACACCAGCAATATTATCAGGAATCTGGAGAAGAACTGGCTGGAGGCTTGCTCGGTAACTGGACGAGACGAGCACCTCTTGTTTCATACTGGCATGAGAATATGACGATTTCAATTATTAGCGACAATAAGGCTCCTATCGCCAAGAACGCTATGCAGCCTGCCACTTTGAAATGTAAGTTGTCGTAACAAAAGGATGACCTTCCAAATTGTTTTACGAACATGAACGACCTCATCTAGATATTCCATTTAACACTGGCTTGAACCGAGATGCTTCTGGAAAGATCGGATTCTATCGACCGATCGTTTTCCCTAACGAGTTTTGGCTTTTGCGGTCCAATGCATACCCGATCAATGAAACAGTGAGGTAACTATTGAGAGCTCGCAAGTATCAAGGAAGCTATATGCTGATACATCTATCCAAAGCGTATTACCTTTGACGATTCACCTTGAGCCGCTCTCCATGTGGAAATTTAACATGTATGCCATGTTTGACGAATCATTGAAGCAGCAAGCCAATAACCCGTTGGGAGGCATGTCAGCCAGCGAAATGGATGAACTAAAGCGCATGTTGCTCGAGACCAATCCAGTCCTCTTGGCAACAACCGCTGCAGTCAGTCTCTTGCACAGTGCATTTGAATTTCTCGCATTCAAAAATGGTATGTATCGTATTTTGCAATAATGAGAGGACTTGTATCGACCTATTTTTGTTCTAGACATTGCATTCTGGAAGAAAAAGGATAACAGCACTGGTGTCTCTGTTCGCAGCTTGATCACGAATATCTTCTTCCAGATTGTCATCTTCCTGTACCTGTTGGATAACAACCAAGAGACTTCATGGATGATCTTGGTCAGCCAAGGAATTGGATTGCTCATTGAAATTTGGAAAGTCTTCAAGGCGCTCAAGTACGAGCTTGTGTGGACTCCCGGTTCGTTGATTCCATCCGTTAAAACTCAGGAGGCTGGAACTACCGAAGACGAGGACGAGACAGCCGAGTACGACGCCATTGCATTCAAGTATCTTGGCTGGATCGCTTATCCCTTGCTGGCTGGATATGCAGTGTACTCACTCTTGTATGATGAACACAAGAGCTGGTACTCGTATGTGCTCAAGACTCTGGTCGAATTCGTATACATGTTTGGATTTATCACCATGCTTCCTCAGTTATACATCAACTATCGCTTGAAGAGCGTAAGTCCCCCGTAATATTCATTACAACCAAAGTGGGAGTAATAACTTTATCGTTTTCAGGTGGCCCATATGCCATGGAAGACTTTGATGTACAAGTCACTCAACACCTTTATCGGTATATCTATTTGTGCTATATCCTCCGTCATCGCTATGCACTTACAAGCCGTTTATAGATGATCTGTTTGCCTTCGTTATTAAGATGCCCACACTTCATCGTCTAGCTTGCCTGAGAGATGATGTTGTATTCTTTATCTACCTGTATCAGCGATACATTTACAAGGTTGACCCGACAAGAGCCAATGAGTTTGGACAAGTCGGCGAAGAAAAGAAGGAAGACAAGAAAGATAACGAAAAGGAAGAAGAATCCAAAAAGACGAAATAGAATGCAGATCGATATATTTCTTTGAGTTGCATCCACTCGCAATCCCAACTTGAAATAATAACAATAACGATAGTAACAATAAAACTTTGGTGGTAGCTCTATTATGACATGTAAGATTAATCCATTTGTATCGAATGGATCGCTCCGAAAAGCTGCTCTGTTGGTTGGTAAATTGCACGCGAATGCTAAGCAATATATCATGATTGGAGTTGGAAAAGAGTGGTTCTTTTAATGTTTGGCACGTTTAACAGAGAGTATGTACATGCTGGAAAGAAAAAGATTTTTCCTTTTTTTCTGATTCGATCGACGTGCACTACTGCGCTTAGATACGTTCCAATGCCTCCATGATAGAGATGCTATTGCCGCGAATAACCTGTATACAAATGTGAATTATAAGTGTTTTTTGATCGTGCAAGCATAGACGTAGATATAATGTGCAACTTACAACCATGCCAATGTTCTTCTTCTCAGAGGCACTCACTTCCTCTACAGTTTCGTCGAGAACAATGTTCATAAAAGGATCATATCCTCGCAAAACGCCAGTAACTTTGCGGTTGCCATTCAATTGTAATGAGAGTCGCTTGTCCATGTATCTATAAATCAAAGTTATTTCGCATTCTGATCAACTCAATAAGATCACTGCATTACCGCTTGAGTTCGGGAATGGCTGCTTTTGGCATTTTTAAGACTAAACAGATGTTAAAACTTTGATGCTTTTGCGCGTTTGCCTGTTGCGTACCTAATCCGTAGACGTGAGCGGGTGTGGAAGAGTGAGTTGCAAGTGCGGAGACGCAGCCACTGAGCGCGTGTGCGGTCTTGCACCTGCTTTTTCGCCATGGCCAAGATCAACAAGGTCTACACTTTCTTGACACTGTGCGCTGGTATGGCTTTTGGAAGCGCAGTTGTACACAAGGTAAACTCGAACGTATATTTCAAAATACTCAATCCGTTCATTTGCTCAACTCCATGTCTGACATAGATCATGAAACCTGATTTGGTACGTGCGAGTTTGCAATACTGCTAGAAATTAAATCCATCCACATATCTTAACTTTTTTCTACCATAGACGATTCCTAACAGTAGTCCAGCACGTAAAAACTAGATTATTATTCTTATTCCACAACGCGTTTACGATAACTTCTAAAAAATGTGTTGCCGACACCACCGATACCAAATGCCGGTGCTATTCTACCTATACGTGCAAGCGTGCTCTTGAGATATTCGGAACGTACGAGACCCACACGCTGAGAGATGGAGGCTCCAGATCGATTATACATATCTAGACCGAGGAGATGCAGCGGCGTGCTGATGAACTGCACAGCACCCGGGCATACGAGCTGCGCCGCGACATTTGCGGTTTTAGGGTCTGATATGCGGTTGTTTGCCGTTAACCATTCTGCAAAGAGACGAGGTGCATTGAAGCTAGCGGCAATGGTGAGGGAATCACGGGCGGCGAAGCATACATATGTCAGAATTGGGAGGCTGTGGCTGGCAGTGACACCAAACATACGGGCGAATGCACGGTCTTTGAGGATGCATAGACTCATGTTGATCGCGGATGTTGCCACGAATTTGTACCACGAGGCAGTGGTGAACGGAACTTGCTGATGTTCGCAAGTGGTATCCACAAAATTGGCGGTTACATAGGTGCTAAAATACACTCCAAACACGAGACGGAATTGAGGTGTTGCAACAAATCTGTGAGGTTGTCTAAAGACGGCAGCGAAGCCTTGGGTCAAACCTTGACCTAAAGGTCGCTTGCCGTTTGCATTTTCGATGATTGCTCTAATACTCTTCTTATCAGTATTACCATGTCAACCAAAACACTCGAACTTGTCATCACCTGTCTACTACAGATATGAAGGGAGCAACCATGACCGACGAGGACGCTGCTGCTGCGATATCAATTCCATACAGCTGCAGCAGCTTATCTCGACTGTATAGCGGCTTGAAATCCCTAATAGTGGAGGGAGGCGCTGTAGCGGTCTTGTTGTCCATTGTGCAAAGAGAAGGGGAGATCAACGGTAAGCCTCTCTACAAATCACAGAATGACAGTTCAAAACAAAAGTCTGCGCATTGAAACGAGGAATGTATTTACACGTCGCTTGCGAGATATGCAAGCTTGGACCAGGAACGTGGGAAGTCACCTGTCAAATAAGAATACAGATGGAAAGAGAAATGTATAATTGTCACACACACGCACGCACAGATTATCTTTTGCTTGATCTGACAGCCAGTCTTCCGACTATTTGTAGGAAAATATCCTAAAAATATTGTCGCAGTTAAACAGCTTTCTACGTATTCAAGAACACGTATGACTACCAAGAGATCACATGAGTGTCTGCTGCGCATTATTTCAAAAGATTTTGGTGGACGATCTTCTTATTTATGATTATCGAGCGCAAATAATACATGCATGACACTGAAAACGATACCCCAACACCTAAAAATCCTAGCCCCCGTCAGATTTTTCATGTATACGCTTTCGTACGCAAACCGGCGATCTACTGCGGCAACTAATTGAACATAGATGTTATTGCTTATCGGAAGAAAATCGTATCCAGAGTCATATGCGAAGTACTTTCACGTTGCGTGGCTGCAAAGACGCATGTCAGCTTTACATCATGCCCGTTGGAGAGATACGTGCGCAAGACTTGGTAGAAGTTGCAGTACAGTCTGATAGTAGTGTAACGTACAGTCAATGCATGGACGGCTGAATCATGAAGTTGTGTCAAGAAAATTATACCGTTGAAAGTTATAAGTATCGCAAATTGTCTGAGAGATCGGTCATTGTCAGCAATGCAAACTTAAGATATACTGCTTTACTTTTATTAAGCTCGGCACCCCTCGTGGGAGCGGCTTGCTACTGCTGCAGATATTTGAATATTGCAGATTGTGATCTCGATATGAACCACTGATAGATAGATATATACATATATATGAACCACTGTTAACAAGCATCGTTATAATGCTTTCGATATTTGTTGGCTTCGATATTACGAATGAGCAAAGGCCAAGTTCCTATCGATGGCGCTCTTCTTCGCGCAATAAGTATCTAGCAGCTGCATACGCTCTATACTGAAGAAGGAGGTACTGACACATTCAGTCCGTATACCTGACTGATGGTAAGTGTCAGTGTAAATACTTGTTGCGTCTCTCCAAAGCTTCGTTGAGATCTTTCTAGTAAATGCCACGTTCCAGCCCAGGCTCTGGCCAGCTTTCATCAGTCGTCTACCTCTCCGCAAGAGATTATACATTAAGCTTGTTTTCTTTCCACCTAAGTGGTCTAAATATTTTCCCCTGAATACAGATTGTCCCACGCCCTTTCTTTTGACCTTCCTCACCTTATGCAAAATATGGACTCCGGATCTAATTGGCGTACGACCGAATCGAGAGTGACGGTTTTCAGATGAGGTAAAAGTAGTGATTGTAAAAGAGATTGTTCGTGCCGTGCTGGATAGGAAGAAGCTGGCCAAAGGTCCCAAACAAGGAGACCGATATTTTGGCCATGGCATGCTGGCGGTTAGTGGTTTGAATGAAGGTATTGGAAATCGTTATATCTGTTTTGAAAAAACTTGCTGCATAGAGTGGAAAGCTTTTTCTTCTGACATCGCTGCACTCCAGCATCGTCCACATGCTTTTTGATAGAACTTGAATAGTTCTTGTGCTGGGTCTTTCAGTCCACGTTTGACTGCAGAGCTCTTCGCTGCACACATGAACCCTGTCGACTATTTGAATTTCAATTCGTCGCGCAATATTACTTGCCGTCGAATGCTTTCCTTGCCTTGTTATGACCGAAGATAGAAGATGATCGGTCAATCGATGTACCCTTGTATATTTTGCTGCTCTGCTCTCCATTGTCCGTACAAATGACATATCGATTCTCTACGTGTAGGGATTCTGGGATGGATGCAACTTCAAGCATTCTTAAGAGTCTCGTATCATTGCTTGTACGTGGTTGCACTTTAGACGGTGCAATTGGTTCAGCATCTTCTTGTTCGTCCATCTGCACCGAGGAATTATCGTCGTCTGAAAGACCAAAGCAGCTGCTATGCATGTAGTTAATTACCTTCGATCCTGATACATTCCTTCCTTGTTCGCCATTGACTGTTGCTCTTTGCGTGGTATGTTTGCGTGTCAGATGACAGACGGAGGTTCTGTAAAGATTTATTGCGGCTGGTATGTCTGTTTTCCCGCTTATAGCGGGAGTCATGCATCGTGATAAACATCCAGGGAATACGCACACGACAAAACAATGCGTGGTGTATAAATACAATGATGGATTGGACTTTATCCAGGAACGCTTGAGATTAAGCAGATATGAGTTAATTAAGGAGAACTGGTAGGATTTGAGTACGAGCAGGTTAAGAGAAAAAATGGAAAGAGACAACAATTCAGTCTGCGACCACTACTACGACGATAAACTGTGTTATTTATTGATTTATTTACTTATTAAGCTTATATACGCTCATCTACAATCGATGATAAAGAATGGAAAATTTACACGTAGAAACTGGTGGAAAGGAATGAAACGACATAAAATAAGAATAGATGAGATAACTGGAAACGCGTGAACACAATTAAAGTTGAGACAGAGGGACCACAGGTAGTCATATAAATTGGGCAACACAACTGAGACAATTGAAAAGAATATCTGCACGGCTGCATAGTAAAGAAAGTGGCTAGTCACGTGATGACTCGACTTTTTGCGACTGGTAGTCCAGAAAATGGAAAACAATTGACATCAAACAACTAGAAGTGGTCTCGTGATGTAAGGGTTAGCATATGAGACTCTGAATCTCATTATCCGAGTTCGAATCTCGGCGAGACCTTCAATTTCAAACTTCGATCGCGTTCAGCGGTTGAATTATTTTTGTCCTTTTTCCGAACTTTTGTGTCACGTGATATTCTGGGAACGACTTGTAACGCTTCTTTTTCCGCTCTACGACCCACACAGAATAGAAAAAAGACCACGAAGATGGAAGGTAGTTAAGTATCGTTTATTCTATAATATTTACTGGATGTTTATTCCTTTTTACAACTACTAAAAGAGTGTATTCTATACAATAAGGAAAAGACTAGATATTTTTTGGACATCGTGAGAGGGAAACATGATTGTAAAAGACAAGGCAGAAGATGAACGGTATGTCGATCAGAAAACGCAGGCATGAAGGTCCGTGCACTACACGACCACCACCCTGGCCTTTTATCACTTACGGGTTTTTTTAACTTAATTTTGCGTCGAAAACACAGATTCTTTGCGTTGGTCCTCAATGTACGTCTCCGTTCTGAAAATATCTGTTGATGAATTCGACCAGACCCAGCTATTGCTCAAGCGTGCATAGTGGCATCCATGCGTTGACGATACAGCAGTCAGAAAATAACATTTAAAAGGACTATATGCTGCGTTTTCCTCTTCTCCTACATACATTCTTTCTTCCTTTCCGTATTTCTTCAATCATCTACCATGTATCTGCTGAAATCTTTCAGTGCAAATCTGACTGTTGCATCTGACTATCGCTCTAATAATATTCCGTCACACGTGTTTTCTTGTTTCAACGATTAATTTCTTGTTCTACTGATAAGATTATTAATAACGATAGCATCTCCTTAACAGCTGCTGATGACTATATCTTGGTATCCGTTTCAAACCAACATTAAAAGAAGGTGCTCAGTAATCTCATGTGAAGCACATCATTGATTTGCTGCCCGCAGAAGCATACATTGTTGTTTCTTCTCGCGAGGCTTCAACAAGATTGTACAGACATCACTGCGCGCAAGCCAATTTCTTCCAAACTTTCTGCCAGTGATATGTCTCGAACTTCATCAGATATCCTTTGCGACTGCAGTTACATCTTAGGGGATGGAAGTATTAGATGAGTAGTTTTCTTTGGGCTTTCGCAGGCTTATAAACTGATCTCAGCGTCCACCATATTGAATAAGGCAACTGCTTTCTGGTCGCTAAAGCACAATAGTATGTATCTTGGTCGCATTGACTTTCAGTGAGATTATTCTCTACTTTCTGCAATGGCTTCCGTTATCTACCGCATTTGGTGATCCGATAAGTGCTTTCTACAGTGAGTATCAATGAGTTGCCGCCTATACTACAGCGACCCTTTATGCTCGTCGGATACGAATGTATGTATTATTGATAATACATGCTTTACTTTAGAAATTGCTCTAGCCGCGTAAGCATCTATTGTCTGTGTTAAAACAATAACTGCGAAAGGTTGTATCTGTGTGCATGTTTTGGTCCTTTTACATCGAGAGCTCTAAAAGGATAATTCAACTATTCGGATAAGAACATGGAAATGCGTACGCATAAATGTCGCATCGTTCTCGGCAGTTGTTAAAACTAAGGCAAAACTGTGAGTGGTTTCTCGCGGCAAGTTTTAACAGGAATTGAAAGCGCTGCTTGTGCTTCAATTGAAGAAAAATAAAAGGCATGCTGACGACTTGGCAGTATTTCCTTCGAGCTACGAAACCTATTTTTCAGCAAAGGCCCCGCATTGGAAAACCATGAATAAAAATTACCCACCTTTCGCACCGGTAAGCATGTTTTTAAGGCTTGAACTACAGTATTGATTGCTAACGATGTAAAAGCTGAAGGTGCCGGAATGGGCATCTATGAACGAACGAACATTATTTCACTTCGCTCTTCCAAGTGACCAAGTAAGTTATAATAACACTGCAGGAGCACCTGAAGTATTTTACATAAGCATGTTTATTCATTTCTTACTAGGTGTGATAAGCAATGGAGCGATATATACTAAAAGCTAATGACTTACCAGGTTTTGTTTCAAGCTGCTGCGGGACAACCTTTGCGTTGAGAGATCATGCTTGTTGCGCGAATTTTACTTGCAACAGGTAGTCCAAGGCCTATGAAAGTAGCATGCCAACGCAAAGTTTCTGATTGCGACCTCCAATTTCATGATCTACCAGCTATGTATTATCGTGATACACTCCTTGATTGGTGATATTCGGCAGGACTACAGTCAATCATCATCATCTTTAGTGTATGTTGAATTTCATTTTTGGATGACGAACACAAACATCAGCTAGGTCTCGAAATGCATTGCTGTCGGTGGTCATGTATGTAAACGGTACAATAATCTTGCCAGCGACAGATCTGTGATCGGAGACGAGCAAGCTATATGCATCATCATCGATTAACCTGATAAAGGATTTACATGTCTTATGAGTCGAGTCCATACAAAAAGTAACAACAGACATCGAAACTTCGTTCAATATTTAATATCTAATACCTAATACCTAATACCTACTCCTTCAAATTTTTGTTCCGAAAGCTAGTAAATGGAATCTGATCAATTCCACCTGTCTTATCTTTTACATATGGTTCGCATGCAAATTCTTGATGGTGTTGTTGATGTCCTTAATTTCTAGAATCCATAGACTGCATCAAGGTCAACAATGGTTTCCAGGAGGTGGTTATGCAGGTACATATTCGCAACGGTGATCTCATGCTTGCCACACGATTCTTTATAGTTTTTGCAAAAACCGTCGCACATGGTAGCGAACCGGAAAGGAAATCTGTGTTGTCTCAAGAAAGTTGTTCCAGTTTTGGAGATGCTTTCAAGAGTATACCCGTCCAAAGGAAAAAGCACGCACGGATGCGTGGAGGTTGTACACGCTTACCTGGCCATTGACATTGTCAACGGAACTTTCGCAGTTTTCAAAACTTGTTAGCCCTATTTATGTGTTCTTCTCTGATTTGCACGATGGTATATATTCTGGATAAATTTGTCTTTCTTGATTTTGTAGCAGAAGAAACCATATTTTGATTTTCTGTTCTTAAAGGGATGGTCCAGTCATGTGGTGGGTCTGGCGGGAAATCCAGCGGCCATCAAGTCGTATAAGAACAAAGGTTTGTGGATGTGCTCCGAAAGAGAAGACCAACCGGCGATGTCGTTTAATCGTCAGAGGTTAAAAGCAAGACTAAATCTCGTTAAGAAGCTTTCCTAACCTTTG